>NW_025937245.1:0-2336 GCF_000764305.2 Hyalella azteca | reverse complement strand
AAGTTAACAGAATCAAAATCAAACACAGCTTTAATTAAATCTAGATTAAGTAAGTAAGTAAGTAGTAGTATGGTTTACTAGCACTTCAGCTATCAAGCTAAAACCTAGATTAAACACATAATAATCACATATTCAGTTAAAGTTCTCGATATAAATTAATAATTAATAAATTTGGATACAAAAATATGCAAAAATTTATATCACAAGATCACTCGTGCAACACCATGGGCCTCAGTTTCTCTATTGCCATGAGAATTGGCAAGTAAACTCACCTCAACAAAGTTTCCCACATAAAGCTCTTCCAGAGTGGCTTCAAGATTCATGACAACATCTCCTCCTTTAGCTACTTCCCTCTCGGTTCTACCACCAGAATGGAAGCCAAATCCAAAATCTCCAAAGAAGCTCGAGAATGGATCCATGCCAAAACCACCACTCTCGTCTTTTGTCACACATTCTTCACCACACCTGGCAACATGAAGGCACAGCATGTATTTGTCATAGCATTTAATAATGAAGACTGGTATAATTCGACCGGTATAAGGAAGATGTCTGGTTTTATCAGACATCTGGTTTATGGGTTATAGCATCTAATAAGTGACGCTGCTTCAACAGGCAAATTTGTTCAGTATTGCAAACTTTTCCTCAACGTATCTAGAAAAACAAAGTGTACAATAAGATTACTAAATAATCAAATCACCATGTTGATGATAATTGAATTAAGGTCTACACATTTAACATTAAATAAGGTGTGCAATAAATCTTACCTATCATATTTCTTTCTTTTCTCTTCATCACTGAGGACCTCGTATGCAGCACCAAGATCTTTAAACTTTGCATCAGCTGACGGGTCATCTCTGTTCTTGTCCGGGTGCAGTTCTTTGGCATTTTTCCTGTAAGCTTTCTTGATCTCATGAAGAGAGGCACTTTTTGACACCCCAAGGATTTTGTAAAAGTCCCTCCTGAAATAAAAAGAAAATAGTTTTGATCATGCTAGTCCTGGGCATGGAGAAAATATTCAAAATTCTGCTTGGATTGCAAGAGCAAGAACATTAACCCACTAATGCCGAGCGGTTCAATTTGGAACCAGCGGAAAAAAATTGATTCATAATAAAATTGTATGGTCAAATCAGTATACTAGTGGATGCGTAGGTTTGATACACATCTTTTACATGTTCTGGCAATGTTTGGTTATGCTGTGCCGATCTCTCCCTGCTCAGTCAACATTCAAAGATTGTAAGTAACTGGTGTCAGGCAGGAGGGCTTGACATCATTGCAGAAAATAGTAAGTAGTTCTTTCTAAAAATATATTATTTATAAGTTAGATGCAGAATTTCATCGATAAAGAGAGTACTTTTAATTCTGTATATGGTATTACGTGATACAATGTTTCTAAAGTCATTTAGATCATGAAATATTTTGCCTGGTTCCAAATGGAACCGCTCGGCAGTAGTGTAAGCATTCCGGTTATCTCATTTTCCCAGTTGATTACTTTGTGATATAGTTGCGCATTGTATTTCAAATTTATTTTGTATTTAGAAATTATTTATTTAGATCTTAGATCTACAGTTTTTCTGTTATTTATTAGTGAACAATTATCTTTAGAGCTGTTAGGAGTATATAACCCAAAAGTTTAAATATTAGGAAGTAGGTACATTGAACACTATACGATTTTTCATCCCAAGTCACTTTTTTTCTAATTATATTTTTGGCAGATCACCACATAAAATAATTGAGATTTCGAGAGAAGAATAGCAGGAAGAACAAATATTTGCTATGGAACGTTTCACAGAAGCAGCAACAAACAAAACAGACTGAGATTCAGATAACTCAGATGATGCAGCCACTAGCAATTTTGCTCACCTATCAAGAATAGTCATTGTAGCAACAGCATCACCAAATGTGAAAATAACTATCGACAGAGAAGAATGTCAACTGTGGTCAACATGGCCACCTTATGCTATGACATATACGTGGCTAGCCCATGAGATTTAGTTATAAACTTTGGGCAGCAGATATATCAGATGATATTTTTCTGCAATTGAAGCCAATTGGCAGATCTAATAGAAAAAGAAACTTATTCGTGGGCTGGAACATGGATTGGTCCCATAAACATGATACAATTGGTCCCAGGCCAACATATTATCTGTGATATCTAGTTGGGTTTAATTAAGCTTCTCAAAAAACTTTTGAAAAAAGCATGGTTATTGCAAAAAATTTTCAAAAAGATTAGTTAGGAAAAGCAATAATGCAGGAGACCCTAAATAAAACAATCAGGGTCTATAGTGCACTCTTCTACTTCGATCCTTGATGAAGTGCAATACAACAATCAACAACAT
>NW_025937244.1:0-396 GCF_000764305.2 Hyalella azteca | reverse complement strand
CTAGTAAAATTTTGTCATTCTTTGTGTTTATTACGTACGACAGTTTACACACCGGTGTTTGTGTAGTTTGGCAGAAGCTGTTCTTTATAATGCAGGTTTCATTGAAGACCAGAGAGTATTTCTTATTGACAATTTTCTTATTGTTTTTCTCTATTCGGCGAATTATGTGGCAGGAATATTTGTAAATAATATTAGTTTGTTGTAATGGGACCGACTTTGTGCACGGATTATTTTTCATTATTTAATTCTTGATATTCATATTTTATAATAAATCAGGAGTTTGATTCGGGCGGCTGCGGTTGTGCTTCTGATGTTATTCAGCACGATTGATTTGAGGACTCTTTCGTCAGTCTTGTAGCCTTCAGTCATCTGATTTTGGTAATAAATTGTTATAAT
>NW_025937243.1:0-1124 GCF_000764305.2 Hyalella azteca | reverse complement strand
ACACTAACTGCACGCTACACTAACTGCACGCTACACACTAACTGCAGTCATAACAGTATTGAATAACAGTCATACGAAGCCTAACACGCTAACAGATGAGCTTCAATATTGTAGATCGAAAAAAAAAATCAAAACGATCACAAAATTCCAATTTTCGATTTGTATTTATAACGGAAGGCACCATATATATGCTCACGAACTACGATGGTTATGGGGAAAATCTGCTATTTTCTTATTTATTATAGCTCTCTTTCATACATTTAATACGGAAGGCAGCAGCACATAAATAACAACAAATTTATAAATTCCGGGTTGGGATTTGTATTTATAACGGAAGGCACCATGAATAACGACAAATAACAGCGTTACAAGCAACTAACCAAGCGGCAGTAACAGCTGTGTTGTCAAACGGAACTTTCTAATCTGTATACGTGACGCCCACTTGTGTGACGGCAGCAGCGACACCGGCACACAACCTCCCCCTATCACTGCCAGACGCGCACTGAGTCAGCTGAGACTGAGTTGTCAGATGCTGGCGTGAGAAATCGGCCATATCCGCTCACGAAAAAAGACATTAACCGGCCACACTTGAATATTTTGTAAATATTCCATTGTAAATTGTAGAATTTTTTAAATAATATTGTACAAAAATTTGTATTACACCCAGCAACAATTGAAGCTTACAAGTTTTTTAGCCGATAAAAAATACATCGGTTTACGGCTAAGTATTTATCGGCCGACCAATGCAATTTAAAAAAGGCCAATTCGGCCATGGAATTTGTCCAGAAAAAGGCCTATCTGGCAACCCTGTATCCAGTGATCCATCATGGCGCGCTGTAACACCAGCTGTTCTACAGTCGCTCAAGCGATACCGGTACGTATATCTATAAATAATAATATTATATCTATAACAACTATATTAAAACTATATTATATCTAGAAAAACGTTATATCTCTATAATGATAACTATGTTATATTAGGAAGAACAATAAATTTCTATAAGGACACTATTTTAAAATATGTTTTGATATAAGCGAATTTAAAGCAAAAAAGATGCCACGTTATTCATCATGTCGTCATTGAACGTTTTCAATAAGGATATATTGTAACGTTTATAGAGGAA
>NW_025937242.1:0-46669 GCF_000764305.2 Hyalella azteca | reverse complement strand
TTGACACCCATAACCCTCTTGCTCCCCTCTAACCCTTAACCCTCTTGCTCCCCTCTAACCCTTAACCCCCTTGAACCCTTCTAACACTTTGACCCCCCCACCCCCAGGGACCCCGACGAAGAATGTCGCCTGCTGGAGGAGCGCATCAGGCGAGGCCAGCAGCGCCGCCGTCTGCGGTTCCTGAAGGCCCACGGGGAGCTGGGGCCCGTGGCCCACGGGGACCAGAGTCACGGGGACGACCTGCTGGGCCTCACTGCCAAGGCCAAGGAGAAGGCCATCATCAAGAGAAGGCCTAAGGTCCTCGCCAAAGATCTCAAGGATGAAGATAAGGACCAGAATTTAGAGGCCAAAAGTGGCCTTAATGGCCAGAAAGTGAAGGCCAAAAGTGGCCTTAAAGGCCAAAATTTAAACGCCAGAAGTGGCCTTAAAAGTCAGAAAGTGAAGGCCAAAATTGGTCTTAAAAGCCAGAAAATAAAATCCAATTTGAAAAGAAAAAGAACTGAAGTTTGAGTGGATAATTAAGTTAATTTTATTATAAGTAAAGTTAACAATAAAAACGGTGAAGTGTTATTGTAATGTTATACCTGCTTGTCTGCACGCACTGGGTTATTCTTACCCGAAGTAATCCTCTGTGTATACGAGTACAATTATTATCAGTAAATACCTACAATTATCAAGTCGGGTGTTTTTATTCATTATCCTCGGATGTTTTTGTTCATTCATTATTCATTACTTGCAATTCATGATTTTTTCGAGTGGTTGGGTTGCCAGCTAGTATTTTTACATCAAGACTTGGGTTGCCAGCTTGTATTTTTACGTCAAGACTTGGGTTGCCAGCTTGTATTTTACGTCAAGACTTGGGTTGCCAGCTAGTATTTGGTAAGTTAGGAGTAGGGTTGCCAACTAGTATTTAGCACAATAATATTGCAACGTTTCATCAACTGTAATTGTGAATTTGCCCAAGCAGCTAACGCGCTGTCCGTCGAATATCAATTGAAATTATTATTGAATTTATTTATTCCACAATTTCAGGGAACATGTAACGTAAAATGTAACAGCCGTACGATCACTCGTAAAAATGTATGGGTCACATCGTACAAATAGTGACACACTTTCTCACCCACAGCACGCGCAGAGAGCGTACGTAGCACTGATACGCCGGGCTAAACTGGGTCAAACTTTTGCTGGGCCAAACTAAGTCAAACTTTTGCGGGGTCAAACTTTTGCAGGGCCAAACTGGGTCAAACTTTTGCTGGGCCAAACTGGGTCAGGATGGCCCACATAAAGGGGCGAAGAGTACATCGTTCTCCAAATAAAGACCCACTTATTTCCCCGAGTGAAGAGTAAAAATATTTACCAGCGATGATTAAAACGACGAGAAACTTTATAAACTTATTTTTAAAAGGAATAATTACAAATTATAATAAATTCCAGTGACAAGTAATTCAATGAGATGGAAACTTGAGAATTGAAATTAAATGAAAAAAATCGTGAACTAATTTGCCGTATTGAATAAATACGGCAAATATTTCCCGTATTATTATAAATAAATAGAACACATTACCGACTAGGAAAACGAGATATACTAACGTATTTGTTTCAATGTCTTAACTAGTTAAACGTATCTTAACCACAATACTCTACAATTTCCTTTCAAATTCACCCAAAATAATAACACAATTTCTTCTTAAATTTCTATAAAATTAATAAAACTTCCAGACAAATTATGTAAGAAGAAAAATTCAATAGGAAAATATCCCGAGNCGGTCTTGTATCCGCATACGGTGCACACGAGCCACCCGACGCCCGTGTGTCGAGGTATGTGTGCCTGGAACAGCTGCTTATACACGGTCGTGTAGTCACAATACGGGCATTTGAACATGTCAGAGCCCGTGTGTTTGTTCTCATGCAGCTTCAAGTTGTTGCTGTTGTTCGTCTGCAAATAATGTAATATTATAATCATATAATATAATAGTCAAATATGAAAAAATAACAAATAATATTATACTAATAAATCATATAACACAATAGTCATATATAAAATAATAACACAATACCTAAATATAATGGAATATTTTAACAAGCAAATAGCGTCAATGGGTTTGATAGTGTCAATGATTTCAGATATCAAAGAATTTCAACAGCTAGCTGGGGCTCGAACCTGCAACTCGCTGCTTTAATTTCGGTTTCATTGTTAATAATTATTATGTTGATACGTTGATTTCAGGAGTAACTGTTGCATTTTACTGAACTAATAAACCTAATATACAATGATAACTTTACAACGTTATTTTTATCATCATCATTACATCATCTTAGGATTGTGACAAAAATGCGATCCCAGTTCGCAGGATCACTGTAGGATAAAATGGAGGCACGGATATCGGGGTTAAGTGGGTTCGATAGGATACCCTGCTTGTCCCCCTACTTCGTAGGAGCAGCGTAGGATGCCCTGCTTGTCCCCCTACCTCGTAGGGGCAGCGTAGGATGCCCTGATTGTCCCCCTACCTCGTAGGGGCAGTAGGAGCAGCGTAGGATGCCCTGCTTGTCCCCTACCTCGTAGGAGCAGCGTAGGATGCCCTGCTTGTCTCCCTACCTCGTAGGAGCAGCGTAGGATGCCCTGCTAGTCCCCCTACCTCGTAGGGGCAGTAGGAGCAGCGTAGGATGCCCTGCCTCGTGTGCAGGATGAGGTGCCGGGCGTAGGATCTCTGCCAGCGGCTCCTGAAGGAGCAGGTCCTACAGGAGTACTGACGACGCGCCGACCCCCCCGTGGGGGGGAGGGGGGCCCCACGGCGCCGCGGGGCGGGGGTGCGGGGTGGTACAGGGGTGCGGGGTGGTACAGAGGGTGGTGGTGGTGACGGAGATGGTGGTGGTGATGATGTAAAGGATGCCGATGAAGGAAGTGATGGTGATGGATAAGGTGATGGTGATGAAGGTGATGGTGATGAAGAGGGTGGTGATGAAGGTGATGGCAATGAAGGTGATGGTGGTGATGGCGCCTCCATCTGTAAGAAAAAAATCAAGTTAACACAATTCAGTTTTTATTGATAGTGACAGCGCCAGCCTGGGGGTGAGAAGTTCATAATATGTGCATCATATAACACTCAATTATATGGTCCCTTATATACCAGAGTGATATATATATAAAATATCACTCCATTATATAGTCACTCAATTATATACCTAGTCAATTAATATAGCCACTCTTTATACGCCAGAGTGATATATATAATCCCAGGTAGGGACTGGACATTCCCCAGGTAGGGACTGGACATTCCCCAGGTAGGGACTCGACATTCCCCAGGTAAGGACTGGACATGCCCCAGGTAGGGGACTGGACATTCCCCAGGTAGGGGACTGGACATTCCACAGGTAGGGACTGGAATTTCCCCAGGTAGGGACTGGAATTTCCCCAGGTAGGGAATGCATTCGGTTGGGACTCCCCACGGTGGGCCGCATCATGTCAAACCGACACTTGACTTGAACAAACTAACCCTAACAAAATTTAGACGCTGGCCCGACTCGGCATTTGGGGCCGCCTAAGACTCGGGGAGCGCATAAATCAGCCGCTAATGTCGGCTTCGGCCGGGCTTGAAGTGTAGCCTCTGGGCAGCTTGTCATACTTTCAGGACATACTTGTTCCGTAGTATGTCCCGTATTGTAGTTATAATGCTGTAGTTATACATATGATGATGTAGTTATGATGTATTAGTTGTTGACATTACGATGTAGTTAGACGACTTCCTCTGTACTATCATACCCGCATGTACTAACTTGTACTACCTATCTGCCACTGTACTACCAACATGTACTATTATGCCCCCATGTACTACTACCATGTACTATCATATATCCATGTACTATCATGTACCACCACTTCCCATGTATTACCATTACCCCCACGCCGCAGGTGTCGCTGGTAGTGAACCACCGCATGCCCAACTGCAGCAAAACGTACATCCACCGCGTGGGGCGGACGGCGCGGGCGGGGCGCGGGGGCACCGCCCTCACCATCCTCACCCCCGAGGACCAGCACCTACTACTAGCACTAGAGGCCCGCAACCCTTGTAAACTAGTCAACTATAAGGTAAACTAGAGGCCCGCAACCCTTGTAAACTAGTCAACTATAAGGTAAACTAGAGGCCCGCAACCCTTGTAAACTAGTCAACTACAAGGTAAACTAGTCAAATATTAAAAATATCAAGTGGGAACTAGTCAACTGTGAGGTAAACTAGTCAGCTATAAGGTAAACTAGTCAACTATTAAGTGGGAACTAGTGAATAGATCTCGACGACGTAGGCTTCTTAATTGTTTGTTGCGGATCGTTGTGGCCTCCGGAAGAGGCGGATTTTTGAGGCCTCCGGAAGAGGCGGGAGATGGGCGAAGGACCGGCGGCTAAAAGGGCCCCAGCCTCCACTGGTCTTCACAGTAAAGGGGACACGAAAGGTTGTGAAAAGAAGGGCAGGCGACGCTAGGTGTACGTCCTACCCTAAAGGATGTAGGACCGGACGTGTAGGATGCATGGAAACTGCAGTGGCCCAAGTAGGGCTGGGACAGGATTGAGGGGTATGGGCTGGGGAGACGGTCTTCTTCTGAGGCCATGGGGAAGGGAATTGGAAAGGGGGTGGGACGAAATGTACGCTTTGAGTCCTCGTAAGAGCCGGCGGATTGCACTCCTACAAGCCCCAGCGGGAGAGGCTGGCGGCGCTCGTGAGGTTCAGGAGCGCGCAGGACAAACTCATGATCGCCACGGACCTCGCCAGCCGGGGACTGGACATTCCCCAGGTAGGGACTGGACATTCCCCAGGTAGGGGACTGGACATTCCCCAGGTAGGGGACTGGACAAACTCATGATCGCTACAGACCTCGCCAGCCGGGGACTGGATATTCCCCAGGTAGGGGACTGGACAAACTCATGATCGCCACGGACCTCGCCAGCCGGGGACTGGACATTCCCCAGGTAGGGGACTGGACAAACTCATGATCGCCACGGACCTCGCCAGCCGGGGACTGGACATTCCCCAGGTAGGGGACTGGACAAACTCATGATCGCCACGGACCTCGCCAGCCGGGGACTGGACATTCCCCAGGTAGGGGACTGGACAAACTCATGATCGCCACGGACCTCGCCAGCCGGGGACTGGACATTCCCCAGGTAGGGGACTGGACATTCCCCAGGTAGGGGACTGGACATTCCCCAGGTAGGGGACTGGACAAACTCATGATCGCCACGGACCTCGCCAGCCGGGGACTGGACATTCCCCAGGTAGGGGACTGGACATTCCCCAGGTAGGGGACTGGACATTCCCCAGGTAGGGGACTGGACAAACTCATGATCGCCACGGACCTCGCCAGCCGGGGACTGGACATTCCCCAGGTAGGGGACTGGACANACTAGTCAACTATAAGGTAAACTAGAGGCCCGCAACCCTTGTAAACTAGTCAACTATAAGGTAAACTAGAGGCCCGCAACCCTTGTAAACTAGTCAACTATAAGGTAAACTAGAGGCCCGCAACCCTTGTAAACTAGTCAACTATAAGGTAAACTAGAGGCCCGCAACCCTTGTAAACTAGTCAACTATAAGGTAAACTAGAGGCCCGCAACCCTTGTAAACTAGTCAACTATAAGGTAAACTAGAGGCCCGCAACCCTTGTAAACTAGTCAACTATAAGGTAAACTAGAGGCCCGCAACCCTTGTAAACTAGTCAACTATAAGGTAAACTAGAGGCCCGCAACCCTTGTAAACTAGTCAACTATAAGGTAAACTAGAGGCCCGCAACCCTTGTAAACTAGTCAACTATAAGGTAAACTAGAGGCCCGCAACCCTTGTAAACTAGTCAACTATAAGGTAAACTAGAGGCCCGCAACCCTTGTAAACTAGTCAACTATAAGGTAAACTAGAGGCCCGCAACCCTTGTAAACTAGTCAACTATAAGGTAAACTAGAGGCCCGCAACCCTTGTAAACTAGTCAACTATAAGGTAAACTAGAGGCCCGCAACCCTTGTAAACTAGTCAACTATAAGGTAAACTAGAGGCCCGCAACCCTTGTAAACTAGTCAACTATAAGGTAAACTAGAGGCCCGCAACCCTTGTAAACTAGTCAACTATAAGGTAAACTAGAGGCCCGCAACCCTTGTAAACTAGTCAACTATAAGGTAAACTAGAGGCCCGCAACCCTTGTAAACTAGTCAACTATAAGGTAAACTAGTCAACTATTAAGTGGGAACTAGTGAATAGATCTCGAAGGCATAGGCTTCTTAATTATTTGTTGCGGACCGCTGAGGTCTTTAGAAGAGGCGGACGGTTGAGGCCTACGGAAGAGGCGGACGGTTGAGACCACCGAAAGAGTCGGACGGTTGAGGCCTTTGGAAGAGGCGGACGGTTGAGGCCTCCGGAAGAGGCGGACGGTTAAGGCCTACGGAAGAGGCGGACGGTTGAGACCACCGAAAGAGTCGGACGGCTAAGGCCTCCGGAAGAGGCGGGAGGTGGGCGAAGGATCGACAGCCAAAAGGGCCCCAGCCTCCCTTAGTCTCCTTCACAGTGAAGGGGACACTAAAGGTTGTGAATAGGAAGGCAGGCGACGCTAGGTGTACGTCCTGGCCTAAAGGATGGGTCGGACGGGTAGGATGCCTGGGAACTGCAGTGGCCCGAGTGGGGCTGGGTCAGGACTGAGGGGTAAAGGCTGGGGTGCCGGTCTTCTTCTGAGGCCATGGGAAATGGGGTGGGGCGAAAGGTAATTGAAAAGGGGGTGGCGAAAGGGAATTGAAAAGGGGGTGGTGCGAAAGGGAATTGGAAAGGAGGTGCGGCGAAGTCTATGCTTTGAGTCCTCGTAAGAGCCAGCGGACATGATCGATGCGCGATAGTCAGAGGCGGCGATCCATCGTGGCCTGGGACTGCTACCTCCGAAACAAATACTGCGGATACTAGGTCTGTGATTGCACCTCTCCTAAGGTTCTCCTGAGGGCAAGTCCTTTAGGAATAGGGCCCACAATGTGGCCTAATCTTAACCCGAATAGGAGCCTTCATGAGCCCATTTGCGGGAGAAGCGAAGACGCTGGAACAGGAAGTATGGCGGGGCCGGAGGAAAGGGACAGGAACTGCTCACACGTGAAGTTTTCTGGGGCAGACGAGGGAATAACTACTTCANCTGAAATAACCTAGTAAATAACTTAACCTAAAACAAATATAGATGTGTATAAGAGACAGGTCTGACGGTTAAGGCCTTCGGAAGAGGCGGGAGGTTGGCGAAGGACCGGCAGCCAAAAGGGCCCCAGCCTCCCTTAGTCTCCTTCACAGTGAAGGGGACACTAAAGGTTGTGAATAGGAAGGCAGGCGACGCTAGGTGTACGTCCTGCCCTAAAGGATAGGTCGGACGGGTAGGATGCCTGGGAACTGCAGTGGCCCGAGTGGGGCTGGGTCAGGACAGAGGGGTATGGGCGGGGGAGACGGTCTTCTTCTGAGGCCATGGGGAAGGGAATTGGAAAGGGGGTGGGGCAAAAGGGAATTGTTAATGGGGGTGAACGAAAGGGAATTGGAAAGGGGGTGGGGTGAAAGGGAATTGGAAAGGTGGTGCGAAGTGTATGCTGTGCGTCCTCGTAAGAGCTGGTGGACATGATCGATACGCCCCACTTCTCCAGAGCAAAGATACCACTCATTGCTATAGATTGGCACTGATTGTCAATGATTTGCTCGTGCCACGCCACTGATTGTCAGATATTGCCATAGATTGCCTGCCACTAATTGCTATAGATTGCCTGCCATTTATTGGCATAGATTGTCATTAATTGCCCGTGATTGTCATAACTGCCCGTGATTGTCACTAACTGCCCCTGATCGCCAGACGGACTCAGTGTTGGTGCGGCGGCTGCTGAAGCAGGTGAACGCGACGCGGCGGGGGGCGGAGCTGCGGCTGGAGGAGGGGGGTTCGCTGAGAAGATCATACACAGGAGGAAGCAGCTGCATTGCCCGGGGGCTGTGAGTGAACCCCTGAATCCTGGTGAACCCCTTATCGTCCGGGGGCTGTGAGTGAACCCCTGAATCCTGGTGAACCCCTTATTGTCCGGGGGCTGTGAGTGAACCCCTGAAGCCTGGTGAACCCTTTATTGTCCGGGGGCTGTGAGTGAACCCCTGAACCCCTTATTGCCCGGGGGATGTGAGTGAACCCCTGGTGAACCCCTAAGTGCCCGGGGGCTGTGAGTGAACCCCTGGTGAACCCCTTATTGTCCGGGGGCTGTGGGTGAACCCCTGAACCCTGGTGAACCCCTTATTGTCCGGGGGCTGTGAGTGAACCCCTGGTGAACCCCTTATTGCCCGGGGGCTGTGAGTGAACCCTTTGTGACCCCTGAACCCCTTGTGATCCCTGAACCCCTTGTAAACCCTGAACTCCTTGTGAACCCTGAACCCTTTGTGACACCCCTGAATCCCTTTTGAACCCCTGAACTCCTTGAGAACTCTTGAACCCCTTAGTGCCTGGGGGCTGTGAGTTGAACCCCTGAACCCCCTGTGACCTTACCTGCTTGTAAAACCCTTTAGCCCTTTTATGATTTCATCCGACCCGTTTTCGTAAACTTATCCCCTCTTGATCCCACTAGACCTCCCCGTTCCTCTTCTTTATTCCCTCCCACGTGTTCCTCTTCAACCCCTCTAACCCCCCTGACCCCCTCTAACCCCCATTGCTCCCTCTAATCCTTTTGACCCCTACCCCTTTGCCTCTGCAAACCCCTTGACACCCATAACCCTCTTGCTCCCCTCTAACCCCTTGCTCCCCTTTAACCCCTAACCCCTTGACCTCCCTAGAACCCTTCTAACCCCCTTGACCCCCCACTCCCCAGGGACCCCGACGAAGAATGTCGCCTGCTGGAGGAGCGCATCAGGCGAGGGCAGCAGCGCCGCCGTCTGCGGTTCCTGAAGGCCCACGGGGAGCTGGGGCCCGTGGCCCACGGGGACCAGAGTCACGGAGACGACCTGCTGGGCCTCACGGCCAAGGCCAAGGAAAAGGCCATCATCAAGAGAAGGCCTAAGGTCCTCGCCAAAGATCTCAAGGATGAAGATAAGAACCAGAAAGTGAAAGCCAGATGTGGCCTTAATGGCCAGAATTTACAGGCCAGAAGTGGCTTTAATGGCCAGAATTTTGAGGCCAGTAGTGGCCTTAAAGGCCAAAATTTACAGGCCAAAAGTGGCCTTGATGGCCAAAATTTAAAAGCCAGAAGTAGCCTTAAAGGTCAGAAAGTGAAGGCCAAAATTGACCTTAAAAAAAAGAACGTAAAATCTAATTTGAAAAGAAAAAGAACTGAAGTTTGAGTGGATAATTAAATTAATTTTATTATGAGTAAAGTTAACAATAGAAACGGTGAAGAGTTATTGTAATGTTATACCTGCTTGTCTGCGCGTAATGCCTTATTCATACCTGAATTAATCCTCTGTGTATATGAGTACAATTATTGTCAGCAAATACCTACAATTATCAAGTCGGGTGTTTTTATTCATTATCCTTAACAATTCATGGTTTGGGTTGCCAGCTAGTAATTTGTACGATAATATTGTAGCGTTTTTTCATCGTTGGTAGCGTTTTTTCATCGACTGTAATTATGAAATAGCCCAAGCATCTAACGCGCTGTCCGTCGAATATCAATTGAAAATATCATAGAATTTCTTTATTCCACAATTTCAGGAAACATGTAACGTAAAATAATGTATGGGTCACATCGTGCAAATAGTGACACACTTTCTCACCCACAGCACGCGCAGAGAGAGGACGTAGCACTGATACGCCGAGCTAAACTGGTTCAAATTTTTGCCGGGCCAAACTGGGTCAGGATGACCCACACAAAGGGGCGAAGAGTGCATCTTTTTCCAAATATAGTCCCACTTATTTCCCCGAGTGAAGAGTAAAAATATTTACTAGCGATGATTAAAACGTCGAGAAACTTTATAAACTTATTTTTAAAAAGGAATAATTACAAATTACAATAAATTCCAGTGACAAGCAATTCTATGAGACGGAAACTTGAGAATTGAAATTAAATTTGCCGTATTTATGTAAATAAATATTTATGTAAATATTTGCCGTATTTATGTAAATAAATTTAACAAATTACCGACTAGGGAAACGAGATTAACTCACGTATTTGTTTCACTGTCAAACTAGTTAAACGCATCTTAGCTTTAAAGATACTCCGCTGTATTTGGATTGAATGTAAAGAGGGTGGAAATCAAAAGTCGAACGCAAATGCGAGATTGCATAATATATTCATCAAAAGACAATAACGAGTTTTATTTACACGTAGAACATCACGGAACAACAACGCATTAAATTTCTCTGTGACGGGATACGTGTACAAATCCTGCAAGAAGAAACGGAATATAAATTATATAAAAACATAACAAGAGGCGACTGCACAATTAATTACTTTCACGTTCGTACTGAAGTGTCAGATAAATCTTTCACGAAAGGAGAACAAAAAAATCTCGGCATTGAAAAAGTCTCGCGACTGTTGGAAGAAGCGCGAAGAAGCCCCAAATGGCTGCACTATATTCGAGCGGTGCGTATTACATAAATGATGATGCAAGTGATGATGCCTAGCAAATTACGGACCAGGCAATAAGTCCAGCAGCTATCTCAATCAATCGTCAGTTATGGAAAGATCGGGTTCCAAAGGCAGGATCCCTTGTGAATCAAGTCACGAAAAGTTCAAGAATCGGCAACAGGCCATGGGCCTATGTCTTCAACGCCGACACTTCTATTCTATTCTATTCTATTCTAAGTCTGAAGAACACATTAAAGACAGGCTGCGCCTACGTTAGTTGCGTAGGCTTTACTGTGTGCTATTGCCACGGCAGTCCGGGCTCATCTTTAACTTTGCAATTAATGCCTCGAAAATTCATATAAACTATGTAAAATACGGCATAAATAACAAATTAGATCTATTTATATTAAAATAATAAATAATAAGCTGTTTCACGACTTAAACATTTTAACCGCAAATACCTTATTGTAACAATAAATAACATATTATAACAATGGATACAATATTGTAAAAGCGTAAGTATCACAGTTTAACAGTTAACATCACAGTCTAACGGTGGGTCCAGAGCTGTTATCAGTTCAAACAATGGCGGGCGTTCGTCTCTGTTTCCAGCCTGGCTCCAAGCGAATGTGATTCGTTACAGTCGAAAGAAGTAACGAATTAAAACCAAAACTATTTACAAAAACAAACGGTACCACAAATACACATGTTCTAAATCGTGAGGGGTGTCTGCAATATTCGTGCTTTGATAGCTACATTACATCCTGACAAATCTAGTGGTTTACAAATTGATAGCTGGAGACTCATACATGATGAATAATTGTACATGTACTTCCAAATTTCAAACTTCATTTCCAAATTTCAACCTTCAAGTGTTGTTAAACTCTTAACATACTTCAGAATGAATATTGAATATTCGTAACCTCGTATTCCAGTAAAATGTCATTTTGGTAACCTTGATCTCCCAACACCAGCAAATTTTGTTCGGCCTATTAAAAAAAAACAATAAACATTTCAGCACATAGCAACCCTAGCAATCACTTCACTCCGGCCTCAATGTTCCGATAGCTTCTAATGTAGAGGCCAATAAATCATAGCCGCTCATCTAATAGATAAAGAATCGTGTTACTAAAACGCACTGTTGAAATACAAAATGTTTCTCAGCAGAGATTCGAATCTTAAGGAGGTTTGTCGATAATTTTCATAAATAACACAATTTCAAATTAAATATTTGAATTCACACCACGTCGGATGTCACGAACTGAGATTAATCTTGTTCAAGAAGCCACTTTTATAGAATATCTAATACACATTATGCGACAACAAGCTGATAACAGCACATAAAAAGGATCTTGTAACGATTACTTGGCACAGTAAACTAAGCTGCCGCTTAAACGAGGTAACGAACATTAAATGATTTATTTCACTAAACTCACATACTAGAAAATATTTCACTACGGATCAGGATTCTAAAAATATCAGTACAATCATTGCGTTGCCACGCAACGCTTTCAAACGCACGAGAAGCGTACAGTAATATAGTAGATAAGTCCACAAAAAATAGTAGATAAGTCCACAAAAAATAGTAGATAAGTCCACAAAGATAAGTCTACAAAAAATCTTTATAGAAAACGTTTCGGAGACCAGCTCCATCGTCAGTTCGTAGAATCTAGAATCACAAATCAGAAGTCACAAATTAATACATTGAAAGCAATGTATTAATTCATTCTGCTCTAATTTGCGATTTAAGCAAACAAGTGATATAAATTCAATATAGATGTAAAATTATGTGTCTGCTATTGCAGTTCAAAAAACAATTGCGACACAGTTTGTTCAGGAAGCTCTAAAATTTATTTATATTTCCTAAAAACGATCTAAGATGAATATCACGGAGCAATTAAGGTGATTTAAAACCACAATTTCTGGAAATCAGAAGCACGCACGGCCAATGATGGTCTGCCTTCCCTGTCTCCTCAGAGAACAAAAAATTAGGTTGACTTGCATTGCACAAGAAACGTTATTAAATCTTAGGTCATACGGCCAATATGGAGCGATTATGACCCGTCACTCGTACTCAACACTTATTGAACCGTTGCTTTTGAACTAAGAAAATTGCATTAAAAAAACTAATGACGAAGCATTCGCTTTGAGAGAATAGATCGATGGAGACGTAGATTTATTGAAATCTATCACAAGAAAATATTCACTATAGACTGGACAAAAATGATTAACACTTTATCAAAATGGAAGAGAGGCAGATCAGAGCATCAGGCGAGCCACATGTTAGTTGTTGCTCCACAGTTAGTTGTGTTGTTGCTCACCATCAGACATTAGCATGTCTCTGATCTTCTTGTAAATAGAACCTATAGGAATGATATTATTTCATAAATAATAAAAAAATGAAATAAAATAAAAGGCAGATATTTAAGTATTGATGGACAAATGTTATACTCATGTATATTCACTCCAATTCAAAAGTAGGCATATTCATCTGAAATAAACGTAAGAAAATAAATTCAGTCGTACCAACAGTCTTTTTTTGATGCATTTTAATATTGTCCGGCCACCAACTCCTCTTGCCGCACGGACACACGTACACGACTTTACGCGTGTGCCTGGCATTTTCGTGGCGCGCTAAATGCGTTTTGTTAGTGGAGTAATAACCGCAGTAGGCACAGACATGTTGGCGCGGGGGTCGAAGGGAAGAGGGCAGGCTGCAAAAAAAAAAATAAAAAGAAAATAAGGCGTTAAACGGCATAGTACATGACCAAATCAATCAACTCTCGACCGTACAACTTTAAATGTTAGATTAAATTCACAAGAGGACACTGAAATAACCTAGTAAATAACTTAACCTAAAACAAATATACAGAAGACGCAGCATGCAAGTAAGACATATAAATATACATTAGTGTTGTTACATTTACATAATATACATTTGACCCCACGTATCTATTTCCAAACTACCTAATTTGATGAAAATTTTCAGATAGATGACAGGATTTTTTTGTCGAAATATCATCTTGTATCCTACTTACTACGTGTATACTACTTAATCAATTAATTAATTTTAATTACAATAACTTACTTATAACTGCGACATAGAACTGCCGTTACTCCTACCACCAGAGACAATCTGACAACCATAGCAGGTCTCGGTCTCAAAGCATTATCAACAAGCAAGTTCATATCAAAATCGTCGATGAATTCAACAGGCTTCGTGATACCCTTGACAATGTCAAATTCCAAACTAAACAGTTATCCGAGAGACCGGTGTAGTCTATAAATTTTGCTTCAAAGAAGGTTGTAGACTTCTTCATGTTTTAGACAACATCGGACAAATTGGACTAACAATCAAGATACCAAGCCGCTGTCTCGTTAGCTACCTTCAAACTGGAGGGCAGGTGAACCACGCGAGACAAGCTCACAACCAGACCGTCACTCGCATAGTGCTGTAGGTACTCACCAGCATCGTGATCATGCAGTGGCCCGACAACCACCGACCGGCGATACCTGAACCCCTCATCTCTACAGATAGAACTCCAGCTATCTATTTTCTGACTACCGGATTTGTCTGAACTATGAATGAAATTTCATAGTAATTTGTGATCCAAAATTTTACTGTTGCATCCTATTTACATATATTATGTACTTATTTCCACCAAAATTTCAATATTTAATGCTTCTTCTAACTTGAAAATGAATGTTTGCTGCATTCGAAACGTCGTTAATTAACAAAAAGTACTTCCTAAAACTTGCCTTTTAATCTAGCGTCATCTGAAGAAAAGTTCCACTATTTGATAATATAACTCGACGAATTCTCTGGTCATCAATATATATATTATGAACGTTGAATACAAAATTAGACTCACTGTTCATTTAGTGGCTGGTCATTGAGGTAGTCTGTATCCGGTCCGTCTTCGTCCCGGTCCGTGTCAGGTCCGTCGTCGTCCCGGTCGGTCAATGAACAGTCTGTATCCGGTCCGTCTTCGTCCCGGTCGGTCAATGAACAGTCGTTATCTGGTCCAACCTCCACCTGTAAATTTGATAAGTATTATCAATATGGTAAGGAAAATAAGACCATTACAGCAGGCATGACGGCTCATCACAAGCATATTCCAGGCAATGGAAGTCAAAACCTATTCGTAATGTAGAAAAGCATGAAGAGCAACGTCTGCGATAACGAGGCTAGCATATGTACTCACCGTGAATAAGATGAATGTGAGCACTAAAGTGTATGTACTCACCATATATAAGAGGAATGTGAGCACTAAAGTGTATGTACTCACCATATATGAGAGGAATGTGAGCACTAAAGTGCATGTACTCACCATGAATAAGATTAATGTGAGCACTAAAGTGTATGTACTCACCTCATTTTTAAGCGCGTTCTTGTGGTCCTCCAGCACGCGTATGGATCGCTGCTTCGAGTCACTGCCACTCTTCATGCTCTGTTAAATGTATAGGGAAAACCACATTTTTTATTTTCATTCATAAATTACAGTTGTAACTTTCGTCATTGTAATGCATTACTCGAGTAGCATTTACAATAAACAGCTTTCTTGATTTTTCAAATTCCAGGCAGGCCGAGACTTATTTTGTAACCTACCTCTAGTAACCTAACTAAATTACATGTATACCAAATATTTCACTTCATAAGCATTCATGATGAATAAATTGGTTCCTCATCTATTTTTCAGCTGAACATCAGACCTTAAGCTGAACACCAGACCCCAAGCTGAACATCAGACCCCAAGCTGAACTCCCCAAGTCAGGACACCAAGCCCCAAGTCGAGATACCAAACCCCAAGTCAGGACACCAGTCCCCAAGTCAAGATACCAGACCTCAAGCTCGGCATGCTTCTCAGTGGCCAGGCGATCAAGGTCAGTCTCCAGGCGCTGCTTGGCGTCCTCCAGCAGTCCACATCGCTGCTCCAGTCTGCGGCAGCGCTCCTGCAAGTCTCCAGCTTCTGCCTCCGTGCGACCTTGCGCCGCCTTCGCCTTCGCTAGCCGATCCTAAACGTTGAAAATAAATTATTATATAATTTTAAATAATATTTTAATTACAAATTCTTGTAATATAATACGAGCGCATGGACTCAAATAAATACATTAATCTTGCAGATAAATAATCAAATTTCACATGAGTCAAGTTGATTCGTCTTGAATAAAGTTAACTCGGAGACGCATTAATTCACAACGCAACTTTTGACAGGTTCTGGTGGTCAGCAAGAGCTGAAAATGGCGCTATGAAATAGTTATTGACGACAGCTTCTCGATTCCAATATCGAATTCCAGCCTTATCTTCTGCCGATTCCCGTCAAGATCTTCTACTGTCTGATTCCCATCAAGATCATTCCCTCTCAGATTCCGGGAATGATCCTCCAATTTAATTCCCGTCATTTCCACCATTTGATGATCCACATCTCACAGGACGTGCTGGAGACGAAAGAGTCCCTAAGTCTGACCTTGAACCGCAGGACATCGTACTCGAGGTCAGCCATCCTGCACTTGCCGGCGTTGATTTCCTCGGTTAGCTTCCTTATCACAATCTCCTTGTGGTGCAGCGCCTCCTCCTGCGCAAAAAAAAAACTGTTAGATTCAGTGAGATATGTGCAAAAAATGTGATAAAAATGAAGGCAATCTCTTTCGCAAAACTATAACCATTATATATAGTTTTTTCATTACGGAATAATGTAATTATCTCAACTGCTATCATAAATACATTTTCACTTGCCCAATAAGATCATTGATATTATTGAATTTGTAATGGATTTTAATGCGGTAGAGGGATAATCATTTAGAGTCCATTTTTCCCAAAGAATGAATTTCTCTAGAAAGATTTAAAAAATGAGGTCAGCCAGACAACTATTCTTTAATACTCACATTGTGCCCCATGGCAGCCGTGCTCTTATTAAGCCTGTCGTCAAGGTGCCTCTTCTTCTCCTCGAGCTCCACCAGCGTCGCCGTCACCTCGCGCAGGCGGTCGACTGTACGCTGCTGCGCCTCGCGCATCTCGCCCACCTCGCGCTCAAGCGTACATGCGTGAGACTGCGCCTCGTCCTTTCGAGAAGGTTAAATACTCTTATTACTTCAATACAACTTTTAATAACTAAACTGAAACATCTAAACTAATATTAGCAAACATCTAAACTACTGAAACATTTAAACTACTAAAGTTAACTAACTGAAAAATCTATACGTAACCTAAAATGGTTAAGTACACTTAGAACTTCAGTAAAACCTTTAGTAACTAAAAATATAAAGAAACCAAATAAATGTTATTTTATCACCGTATAACTAATACACTACCATTATTGCACATATTTTACCTGCACGTAAGACCAACATTAATGCTTTGGCCGGTTAATTACTGCATTCTAGATTACTAGGATTATGTTTCAGTAGTACTGGAATTGCCTATTGTTCTTTACGAAAAATTTAATCTTATTACCAGCAACATCACCTTTAAATATTTTTAACACGAACAGACCTCACCCTCTCACACTCGATGGTATTGATCAGGTTCATGAGGGTAGAGTACTACTCACCCTCTCACACTGAGTGGCGTGTAAGCTCCGTTGGAGCGCTCCCAGCTGCTGCTGCAGCGCCTCCGCCCGTCCAGCGTGGCGTGATGCACCCACCTGACACAGTTTTTATTCAAACTTTACACTAGAAATCAGTAAAACTCACTGACAAGTTTAAAAGTAAATAACTCATCTAATAATCGAGTTGATTTCACATGATGAATTTGGGCCGTTACGGGTGATGGGAGTTCAATGGAACCTGCACCGAGGCCAAGTAAGTCTATTAAGCTCTCTTAATATTCAAGATGAGCAATCTGACATAGAGTTGATTCAATTCTAAATTCAGCTCGAGGGATTCATGTAGAAATAATTCACGTCATCAAAGGACATTCAGCACTGTCTGTCTCTACAGGAGTCGCATTTTGGGTTCGCAGTAAGGCAATCCGTATGATTGATCATTTCAGCAACACATCGTTATAATTGATCTTAGGCCTTTACGGATGATGTAGTCATTCAGAAGAACAGTGACAAGGGAATTGGTAGAAATTCACGGGAATGACGGTTGCCTCATTTGCCTCTTTTACGGTGCTATCTCACTTCTCCAGCTCGTATCTCTCCTTTTTCAAAAAACTATAAATGTCGCGAGAATTATCGCATACCGGTGCAGAATCCTACAAAACGCTAAGTTCACCTTCTACTAAAATATAAACCTGCTAATTTCGAAATAAACAATTTGCCATGAATAAAAAAATCTGAATAATTGAGTATTAAAAAATCCGAATAATTTTTAATTTATTAATTTCCGCTGGATAAATATTCTTTATAACTGGAGTCTATACCATTCCAGTAGGAGTGGATTCTCGGACAGCACGTTCAGGTGGTGGATGTCATCATCACTCACCTGCATCACACATGAGCAGCTGCAAGGATGTCTCAGACAGCACGTTCAGGTGGTGGATTTCCTCACAGTCGCCTTTCATGGAAATCTCCTGCTTCAGCAGCAGGCGGATGCGACAGAAGACGCGGATGTTGCCCTGTCAAGAAGTGTACGCGTTACACAGATATAACTCAATGTATAACTCATGTTATTCAACGCTACACCTGAAAGACCAGATGTTGGGTAGTGTCCACAAGCTGCACCTGAATATATATAATAAAATAAGAATAACTGTATCAATAATATTTAAATAGAAAACAAATAGTCATCCAGGGCCTTAGAGTTCCCATAGCTAATATAGATGTAGAAGGAGTCTATATAGATGTCATGCAGCACATGAAGGACATCAGATGCACGAAACACAACCAAGCCGCCATGACTCACGTACCTTAAGCTCCTGCACTTGATTATGAAGCTTCTTCCTTAAGGCCTCCCCCTGCAGCAGATCGCGGCAAAAAAAATCGCGGGTTTTAAAGGCAAAAAAGTCACACTTTTCAGGAGAGCAAAAATAGAGTAACGAGTTAAAAAAATTGTATATATGCCCAATCGCAATCCAAACTATGCACAAATCTAAAAAAAAGGGCTTCGTTACTCGATAGGTATGGTCTTTACAAATCGAATGGTATATGTCTCATCGCTGTAGCTTTAAAACTGTAGGAGATAGATTTTAAAGTCAAAGAAATGAGTTTAAAAAATAGTATCCATGCGCATGGCACTGGATCCCCGGCTTTACCTCATTGTCGTCCAGTTGGCGCACGAATAATGAAAAGAATTATCACAGAGAAATGAAGAAAATTACTTAGTGAGAAAGTTGGAGTGGAAGAGCTAAAACAGTCTCAGTGTCCGGGTATTTGCTTGGCCAAGCGATTTAATCTTCGTTTACAAGTAATAAATCGTCCCTTGAACACTTCATCAACTGCAGAAAAATCAAAAAAATTTTAAGAGAGAGATAGCGGAAGAAAAATCAGAAGTTGCCCGCGCCGTACGAAGGATCAAGAATGGAGGAATGCTTCGCCTTCTTCCTAGCTGGAGTCAAGACGCGGGCCTCAGCTTCTTGCAGTGTCGTCAACAAGCTCTCCGAACGCAGGCCAAGAGCTCGAAGAAGGCTGCCATCCACATGACTGAAGTTATGTTCCAAGGCAGTTGCTCGAGCAACAAAGAGAAAGCTTTCCATAGTCGCGAATTTTTCCTTATAGAACACTTCAGCCATATCATCGAGTGCAGGCTCTCGTTGCAGTTCTGCGTTCGTTGTTTCATGCACCGCAGCAAGAGCTCGGGTGTTGTCAAATCGACATAAATCTTCATGATGTCGGACAACATTTCTTGCGATAAATTCGCCAACCAAAGATTCTTCGTGGAGTGAGGTTCTGGTACCTTTCCCAGGGCTTCCACTCTCCGGACCCAGCACCACGAGTCAGCTCCAGTGGGGCAGCTATAGTGCTTCGGATTGGCATCTGTGCTAATGGAGTGGGAGAATGTTGCCATGATCGCTGCTCTCACTTTAGTGCAGCAACATCTCTACAATAGGCACGCAGTTGTACCCGGCAGCAAAGTCTAGCGGAGTGCTGTGCCGGCCGTCCAGGTCCCGCACATTCACCAGGCTGGGCTGCGCTGCTAGGATGATCCGCATGCACTCTACATCTCCCGCGCGAGCCGCATCCTAGCATCCTAGTTTCTGTTTTTAAATATACTGAAACATCCCCTGTTCCTATGCGATCGTCTCTGCAATTAATGCTGTTCAATAAGGATAAGAACTCACAGACAAGTCAAATGATAATGAAATTGTGGACGTTTGGCCATTTATTTTACTAAAGACGGACAAAGATTGCGTTTTCATGAACGAGCGAACAAACTTTGATCTGTAACACAGGAAAAAATTAAAACTGCACCGAATTTGCAAAACTATGACAGATAATAGATGCCAGCAAATAATGAATATATTCCAAGGCAGAAACACATGAAATATTAAATAGTGAGTTCTAATTACTATTTAAAGTCAGCAAGAACGAATACTTTCCGAGAAAGTAAGTAATCGTTATAAATTCACGACTCGGATTGTTCAGAAATTTTGCAAGCATGAACACTCAATAAAACAATGACTTCTGTCTCGCATTGAAAACGAGATATAACGTTAAGAATTTAATTTTAACATTAACAGAATAGTTAATCAGATTTTTAACATGTTATGGATATAAATTATGGAAATGCTGAGTATTTCATATGAGAACATCATAAAATAGATAATGTAATGAAGAAACTAATAATACGGAGAACATGGAGCGGTGGCCGCGATCTTGATGCCGCGTCGAACTTAAGATAACAAAGCAACGGAATTGTGTGGATGATCAAATAACTCGTCCCATATTATTCGTGCTACCCGAAAGAAAGTTGAGTGCCATGAAACGATATTTACGGCCTCCTCATTTGTCCTAACATTCATTGTACATGAAAGAGAATATCATGATGGTTGCACAAATTTGCGAGAAGTTCAGAAAGATCATGGTTCAGAAAGGTAGCAGTGGGCCCAGCTCAAATTTAGTTTACTTTTTCTAAACGCATTTATGCGCTCCAAACGGGATATTTTCACGCCAATTGGACATGAAGTCACAGCATTCGCTTTTAAATAATTTGTCTTTCCCATGTGCACTATGGACATGGGCCTCAAAAGTGTATTTGTCATTATCCTGGTAAGTGCACCCATCTACTAAACACTTGTATTTTTTTCCCGCCTCTGGGCGCGGCGAGATGCTGCGACTGGGTGCAGGCCGGCCGCGGCGTGCAGCAGCACTCACGCTTTGCCTGCTGACAGCAATAGAAATCATCTAACTAAGTTGTGTTAAAATAATATTAATTAATTAAGAAAAGTAATTATAATACAATATATATATATATTATATAACATAATAATAATTAATAATATACTAGTCAGTATAATTTCATAAAACAAAAAAATTTAAACAATTTTTAATGTAACTCACTCCTCCGGCGACGCTGGAGGCACCTCCTCGGTTGGCACCTCCTGCTGACTGGCATCTTCATCACCACCTTCATCACCACCTTCTTCACCTTCATCACCACTGGCGCCTTCATCACCACCTTCATCACCACCTTCTTCACCTTCATCACCACTGGCGCCGTCATCATCACCGAAACACTCTTGCGCGTACCAATCCACTATTTCCGCGAGTTCTTCATCTAGTTCCTGTAATTGGGAGCGTATTAAATCCGGTCACGATCTTTAAATCGGTCATACACGCTGCACACGTGTAATCGGTCATACATGTATTTACTAAAGTCGAAAAAATAAAAGTTCATCTCAAACTCGTTTGTTAACAAAACGTTCAATTTAAACATATTCACAGCAATCCTAAAAAACTAAAACATTTCGTTATGCAACACCCTAAAAAACAACGTACTTAAACATTCGGCACGGTCTCCTTGGCCTTCCAAACCTTGCCTCTCTCAACCTTCCACACCTCGAGACCCCACTAGCTTTTATCATCCTCCTCCTCTCCCTCATCCTCCATACGTTTTCCAAATATCTCTTCACACTCTCAACCTTAGATGCAGTTGCTCCCTCAGACAGACCCGTAATTATTACCATCCACTCTTCGCTTGTTCTCTCATACCCCACTTCGTTAACTTTACCTCTCTCATTCAGAATCACCTCCATCATAGACTGACGCTCTCTCTCATACGCCCCAAATTCCATTACCAACTGCTCCACAGTTTTCTTCTCATCCCCATCACACATAAAACATGTATCTTCCCTCCTCTCATTCCACCTTATGTACGTCCATTCACACCTATAGCGCCCCTGCCCTAACACAAAATAGAAGGTCCCCATGCACCTCTACCACCATCATACATGCATTCATATTTTGGCATCGCATTCATCTGATGCAGTCTTAGTGTCCTTTTGCTCCATTCCTTGCTTCCGCACCTTCAGCCCATAGTCTTTCACTCGCTTATTTATTTCTCTTTTCCACTATTTTTCAACCCACCCTATTCCAATCGCATCCCGTACTGTCATCACCCATTCGTCTTGGTCCAGCGGGTCCATGGCGCACCCATGCTTCATGCATATCACACTTATGTACGTGGCCATTTACTCACCTTCATGTTCCACATTTACATCTTTCGTGCCCAATGTTCATCGTCCATTCGCTCCAGTCTCACTTTATACATTCAAAACCGATTTCATTCTTCTCTCCTTCAAGGTACTCCATCCCATGTCCCCTCCCAGGGCTTCCACCGCAGTCCACCTGGGGCTCCTAGTGCCAATCTCGCCACTCTATTCTGTACCAATTCCAATTTATCCAGTTCACCATCACTATATGCTATCACATCCAGTCCATACATAATACTAGGCACTGCCACACTCTTTTACACTTCCCTAAATACTTCATACTCGCTCTCACTTTTGCTGCACTTCAAGGAAATCCATTGATTCGCCGTACTGAAATTCGCGGCCTTGGTTCTCTGACATCCCTCCTGGTCCACACACACCCCTCTCATTTGTCCTAACAATCTCATTCCCTCCCAACATCCACACTCTGCTCGTATCCTCAACCGATCCATTCACAACAAGTACTTTGCTCTTCTCCGCACTGAATCGCACAGTGAAGTCACTCCCATACTCTGTCACGCAGTCCAGCATATGCAGTTCTTCGCTATTTTCACTCAAAATCACAGCATCATTAGCATTCAGAAGCATTTTTAACCTTTCGCCACCCACACGCACACCAACATCCATTCTCCTCACCGATTCATCCGAATCGTAGTCCCTCCAATTGAACTTAGACATGCCGCCTATCTCGAAAAGCCTGTCCTTTCTTTCTTGCCTGTCCTGCACATAAGGAATAAATAATTAACAGTATATATTTGTATGCCATTGCACAGCCTGTACCTAATGCGTGATGACTAGGGAAGAATGATTGCTGTACGAGATACTAGGGATGAACGCATAATAGCGGTTTCAGCGTTTATTAGGCCTGAGGCCTATCGCCGATTCTTAATATCATAGAACATTCACAGCATTTTGCGGTTTCGAACTCGCAAGTCACTACTACAATTTTGCTGTGCTTAACCGCCCAGCCTCCTCACCGATTTGGACCAGAAACTGGCGCACAGAGCTGAGATCGAACCGGCGCCTCTCTGCGCCAATCGTGGTACTACACAGGCATGCAATAAGCTTCATGCTGCGCGATAACGCAGAATAAAATAAAACCGTGAACAAATGAAAGACTTTTTGCATTTGCTCAGAATCGCGCTATTTTCCCCGTATTGGCAACATTGCTGATTTTTGCGATATGTATTTCAAATTCATCGAGAAAAGCTGATGCGAATCTTCAAATCAGCAATTCATTGCGTTATCTTTTATTTCACGAGAAACGAATATAATTCCCGAGTATAAATTCATTACAATTTCCATACAAAACCATGAGTGCTCTATGCATCTCTTGGACAATAAAATGAACGACAATGATATGAGATTGGTAAGCGTGTCACGACAATTCCCAATATATTACCAGAGAGATTAAGGACAGCGTCAATATTGGACATCCATGCCATCGATCTGAGCGGCTAACGTAAAACGCCATTTGAAATATTCACATCAATCCAGATAAATCGGAATGTTATACGGACAAACTTCATAAATTGAATTATTTGTGAACTCAGCCTCGTCGAACGTCTGTTTCTTTGTTGACTATTGAATGCTTGCATGATAGCACATCATGCAGTGATACCGCATATGCTATGATACCACATCATGCTATGTTGCGAGCTCATGCTATGATACCACATCATGCTATGATACCATGATATTTACATGATTATTGCTAGGACTAGACTTGATCTATTTTATTTTATGTGAAGTAAAGGTATGCGACTTTTAAGCACACTTTTAATCTGGCACGTGCAACACGAATGCAACTAACTGCTTGTCTGAAGGGACTAATTGCCTGCAAATCATATCAATTCATCATATAGCACGAAAATACTATCAATTATTCATACCTCCTCTTTATTTAAGACGAAGTAATGAGCTATTGAAGCAACACAGGACGGATAACTTGTTAATTTCTAAGAAGGAGATGAAAGCAGAATTCGGTGTATTGGACATTATACAGAAAAGGTCCAATAATGGCCCAACGCGTCAACCAAATAAACAGAATGTACAGTGTTAAGCCGCTTGTTACACATGAAACTCTGTGCCCAAGGTGCAAGGTAACAAAAAAAATCTTACTAGTTTATTAGTATTAGTATTAGTTATTTTAGTTTGTACCCGATATATAATAACGTGTAATCTCAAACAGCGAAACTATGTTCAATAGACATTCAAAATTATTATCTGTACATCCGTATTACGGAAGGAAAATGTCAATCGAAAATGAGCTGGTCTGCGAATTGGGTGAGAAGTCCAACGACTATCAGTTGTGAAAATCATTGAAATTTTTGTACAAATGAATGAAATGTATGAGAGAAACAAGGGGGCAATATGGTAAGCAAACGAAATGAAAATGTTTGCCGCTTGCGGTTGTTACAGTAGGCACTGTTGTTAGCGTATGCGCGTTGTTGCAGTATGCGCGAACCATACGGTATAAGTTTGTAATAGTATACAGTTGTTATAGCATGCGGTTGTTGCAATATGCGGTTTTTACAGTGCGGCTTTTCAATTTAAAACTATTATGCAAACAGTTGTAAGCTCCGAACCAACTTTATTATGGTAAAAACGTCGTTACGGCAACGATGCGTCTGTATATCAGCAAGTGATCAAAAATCGGCAAGGTTTGTTTGAATAGTTAGAGACAAGAAACGTTTGATCGCTTGTCTTGTCCCACAAATTTTTAGTAAAAAGAACACAATACTCACATAATTAACTCAAGTCTTATAACAACTCTTCAGAAACTTGTAATGAGGAAAGCGGAATAGCGAGGAATAGCGTCTACTGGATCAATCCAGTAGACACTTACGCTAGGCTCACACCATACGGCCTGGCCGGGCAGATGCCGGTCGTGGTCCTGTCCAATACTAAATAATTCATTTCCATAGAAGCATTCACAGCATGGGCATGGCAGGTGTCTTGCACGGCTGGTGTGAACGCTTCTATAGGAATGCATTAAAGAATATTGGACTGGACCGTGACTGGCACATGCCCAGCAGTATGGTGTGAACCAAGCCTAACTGACAACATTTTCAAGTCACGCACACGAGTATTTCACAGCTACCTCAATTCGTGTATATTATATCAAATAAGAACCTCTTAATCTTTCACGAACAATTGAATTGCTGCTTTTTAAAGTTGAACATTGGAAAGAATACAATTGTACTTGCCTCGATAGCGCACAAAATTCTATTTAAGATAACAAAGTAACTTAAATATTTAGTTCAGAGTCACGTTCTCTTACACAAATTAACACGCAAAACATATTATGGAACTTGCAAAGTTAGTAAATACCTTTCGCTGAAATTGTCGCGATTAGTAAACTTAAGACCTGCCTGTAATTTTAAGGGGACCACGATGAACCCTTATAGCTTTAATCCCTCCGGAGAGTTGAAGTATTCCAAATAAGGCTTGCAAATATCCATAAAAATTACGAGTAATAGAACTAACTGCAAACGGATAATGTGTATCGAACATCATCTCAATGGAAAAATGTAAAACAGCCCTTGTTGGGGATTCAAAATCGGTTATAGTTTACATAGCTGAATAAAATTAGGAAAATAAAATTTTATTAATGTTTTAAATTCTGTTTTACCTTATTATCTAAGTTTTTCAGCGATGCTGAAAGTTCGAACATAACACAAGACAAATCTTGTGCATCAGGTTTTTTAGCATAGGATATTAAAGCAAGCGAAAACTTTGAGAGCCAAATTTTCGTCGCTGCACCGTACGAATGAAAACTTTTCACGACAACAACAATTGATTGCAAAAATGTAACGACCTCGCAAAAACATTAACGTTTTAGTGAAATTTTATTTAATTTAATAAATATAGGGCGCATGAGATCTGTTTTTCACTAAAGCCCGAAAACTATGAATGTTTGCGATAATTTTATCGAAGCATTAGAATCATGAGGTCCGTTGAAATGCGATTGTGAAGCTTCATGGAAAAGATCAGGTTTATGTTGAGAAATTGTATCCGATTTGAAGTGAAATGAAATGAAGCAAAATAATAATGTGCACTGTCATGAAAGCGGCACAAAATGCTCATATCATCGTAGCTAAAGTATGCCGTGGTCTATCCATATATGAAGAAATATCTTTCGTTAAACCATAATCACCATTGATCACTGTTTCATGAAACCATTATAACCAGCCAAAGCCCACGTCACAATAGGTAATCGCAATTAGTGCCATTATGGTATTTTTTGCATAAGCCAAATGAAATGAATAATAAGCCATTTTTTTTTTGAGAAGCCAAATGATCATCGGAAAGTAATGGACAAAACTGGACACGGTATAGAATACTTGGTGTTCAACATCCTTCTTAAGTTCTTCTTAAAATATCAGTACATAAAATTCCAAGATCATTAAAATTTCCAGCCATTGTTCATGATTAGCTAACCGATTGAAGTGTAAAATTTCCAAATCCAATCCATGCTCCGAGCATCTCTCAACATAGCTCATAAATTCCACCTCGTTAATCCGTCGTAAAATATTCACCTCGAGAGACCGAAAAGAACTCCGATGCAAATAATTCCTCTCGAGTGATCGTTTTTTTATGGATAAGAAATTTTTTTCGAAAGAATTACCTTAATAGCCTCGATATAAGACTTCCAACTTGCAACATTTTTGACCGAGTTCTCCCAAAATAACGGAACATTGGCGCCCGAAGATTATAATTGCCAGTCTAAGTGAGGCGATGCCAGTTCAATATAATTGCCAGTCTCAATTAATATTGAATTCCATGTCATCGGGTTCACTAAAATATTCTCAAGAAGGGGGTTCAAACAAAGCTAGTGCACACAGTCGCCGGGAAACAAGTAACCAAGGATCAGTTTTAATAAAAGTTGTTAAAGGAAAGTCGTGAACCGAATATTAGCCTTCATTGCGCGGTTCTGTGAGCTTGCAGCAAGCTGCCACACATAATCATTTAGGCGAAGTTAAAACATTACGCAGTGGCCAAAGTTTCTCTAATGACAATAAGAATCGCGAGTTACACCTTCAAGTTTGGCTGCAATATAAGCTGGCTTGCCGGCCTGTCCAGAGCAAATTGTTCTATGGTTACACGTCCAGTGAGCCATTAAGGACGTTGAAAATGGATCAAGATATTTCTGAATGAAACAGTATGTATACAAGAGGTACCTAGATGAAAAATTAAAATTTGAATGGTTTCCACGTGTTATAAAAGTGACTTATGTGGATAAAAGCCACTTACGTCGTTACGTGTAGTAAATGACGTTTGTCATATATTTTCAAGTTAAAATCCATGCTTTCGAAGAATATTTTCAGTAAAATTAGGGCATATTTAATTATTATTACATCGGTATGCCATATTGTCATTGTGTATTATATATGATCATATAAAAGGTAGTGGACATGTTAGTTGGTGTAATGCTGTACATGTGCAGTTTGCGTAATGCTGTACATGTGCAAGTTGCATAATGCTGTACATGTGCAGTTTGCATAATGCTGCCACCTGAGACAAGCTCGCAATCAGATAAGGTCTCAAAGTATTACAATCGAGCAACTTCATTTCAAGATCCGCAGTGAATTAAACTGGCTCCATGACAACCTTGACAATAACGTCAAACCCCGAACTATACGCAGCAACGGTCACTTCAAACGAGCGAGAGTTCTTCAAGAATCTGGTGTAATCAATAAATTTTGCTTCAAAGATGGTTGTAGACTTCTTCATTATTTTGGCTAAATTGGAGTAATTGGGGTAACCACTTCGACTTTGAGCAGCCATTTATCCTGCCACCTGAGACAAGCTCGCAACCAGACCAGGTCTCAAAGCATCACAATCGAGCAACTTCATCTCAAGATCCGCGATGAAATCAATAGGCCCCGTGACACACTCGACAACGTCAATCTCAACGAGACTGTCATTTGCACTGTGCTGGAGGAACCCACCAGCATCGTCATCTTGCGGTGGCCCGACATAATCCGACCGACGATAGCTGAAGCCCTTTTCTGCGGATTAGACTCCATCTATCATCTCATAACTACCTGATTTTCTAAGCTTTGAGATTGTTTTGGAATTATTTTCGCGGTTCCAAATTTTCTTGTTGTATCCTATTTACTTGTATCATGTACTTATTTCCATCAAAATTTCTGTATTCAATGCTTCCTGTAACTTGAAAATGAATGTTGTTACATTCGAAACGTCGTTAATAAATTGATATTACTCCCTTGAACCTGCATATTTATCAACTAATGTCATCTGAAGAATATTGTTCGACCCTGAAAATTTAAATTGACGAATTCTCTGGCCATTAACCACCCGTGTTGAAACAAGCTTATTCTGCCTTCTCATACTAAAATATATATATTAGTATAGGTTGGCAGAATTTTTTCTTTCAAGCAGGTTTCATTGAAGACCAGAGAATTTGTTTTATTCGCAATTTTCTTATTAGTTTTTTCAATATATCGAACAATATTTTTAGTTTGAACCGGCGAATCGAAAATCAGGTTACCGATGGACATTTTTATTTCGTTAACGACGTTTCGAATGTTTCTATCATTCATTATCAAGTTAAAAGGCGCATTGAGTGATGAAATTAGCGTCGACATAAGTACAAAGTCAAGTAAATAGGATACTACTCATAAAAAGAAAAAGTGCCAGCAGAAAACCAAGTGCCCGTACCACGCGGTGACTGCGCATCTATCTCCATGGTGCCACACGAATCTCCGAGGAAACTACGCGTGTGGACTTCAGCAAGCGTCGGGAACTTCCTCCAGCAACTAAGCTGAGTATTTTATCCCATATAAATGAGCCTGTTAAATTTAGTTGTTCTACCGTATGTGCATATTGACCTGTGTCGGAACGACACCAATGGCGACACTATCTATATGATCCTTCCGCACCATGCAGGTCGCACATTGTATAATAAACTTTATTAACGTTATTTTAAGCATGCTTTCATAAATAATGAATTGCCACATAATCTGTGCAACCACACCGTGCGTGTTTTCTTTCAAAATTCGAATGTCGACGCAACGCTTGACTGTATTAGATGTAGTCTTCTGTGGCAAAGTACTAGGTACCACAGTTCTTTCGCTACCAGCAACTCTTCTAATGTACGTCAATCAATGTTAGACCGCTATATAATTAATTCTATGGGCTACGATGACTTCATGAGAAGCCATGCTAAAACTAAAATGCCCTCAGGCTGACGCAATAACGTTGATCTCGATTAAAGCTGATTCCTTATTGAAGCTGATCTTGATTATAATAATAAGTTGATAGGCGCTAATTATGCAGTTAAAATCCAATTAATGATAAAACTTAATACTGCAAACCCTCTTAAAAATATAAACATGATGCTGCGATCGATTTTAACTAAATAATAATATTCTTGCGCTATGGAACGATTGTTCCCTGACTATGATCGAATAATTCTGATGTAAAACGATTCATTAGTCATAACTACAATGATTTTTTTCATGAAGCAAGCATTCTGCACGCATCAATGCAGTTTTCATAGCGATGTTATATGCTGCCATCTGATTATTATTTTCCGCATGTTCAGATACTATATCCGTGTGGATAAGTTTTCAGTGCATAGCGAAGTCCGTGCAATGACACGTGAAGGCTGTAATAAAAATAAAAAAGCAATGGCGTCTTTGAACGATTGGTTCAATGGCATTGACTTATATATAACGCATGGAAGTTACGGTTGCCAACGGGTATCTGCATTAGTTGGCAAACATGTACATTGAAGAATGTATCTTTTGACAAATGCTTCGTATACGAAAAAGTGTGTTAATAGACGAATATATGCATTGACAAAGCGTACATTGATAAATGCCGGAGCTGATAATGAACTAGACGTATTAGAAATCTGTTACAACGTCATATTAAGGTTCAGAAAGGGTCATTTTAATGAGAGGTTATATGAACACCTACTATATCCAGCCATTTTAAATATGCAATACTGAACTAACCTTCCCGACGTACAACCGTTATTGCGAAGAAAGTACGATCGCTTATAAGCTGCTCTATATTAACTTACTAAATTATGATTACAATATTATCATTTTGAGATGAGGATTGATTGTAAAGGAAGTCATTTCTTCACGATAGTGATAGATATATCATAAGTAAGTGCAGCTAATTAATCTTTCTACAAAGAGCTGATAAAATTGTGGATACGCTCTTACGAATATTTTTTTTCATTAATGAATTTATTTCATTACTTGCAGCCATGCATGAAATAATATGAAATAAGAAATAATATGGGCTGGCATTTTTATCGAATATTGCCTGATTTAATGATTGTATTTTTTGAGACTTGGAAAACGTTAGCTAAGGCTTCCGTTTAATATAAATAATTCCATGCCCTCAACAACATTTATATGATTTGTGAAACTCATGAATATCATACCATAAATACATGCCCTAAATAACAATGATTTTTCATGCATAAATACGGCAGACGACGTAAGGCTTCAGCAGACCTTAACTTTCCGTCTTAAACGATATTATTTATAATAAAAAGCCGTAAAAGTATCAAGCATATGAACAATCGCCTCAATTATATTATAAAATGCGATGCCGATTAAAGCGTGAGAGCTACGATGGTAGAGATTTTTTATAAACAATACTTTTACTCTGTAATTCATCTACGCATTTCTATTAACTGTAATAGTACTAAATGCGAAACCTGTCTACGTATCCTGACGGTAGATTTTTTATCATTACCGGTAGATTGAAGTTACCAGTATCGCCTGCTTTCAATGCCACGGGTAGATTGTGTGCAAAGACCGCAGTCAAGCTCGTCAAAAGTGCTGACGCTTACTATCGGTCAATGCTACCAGCTTGATTTTTTTTATAGCAGTACTTTTCATTCTCTGCAGCGGCCTCATTGCAGTGCCTCATTGCGAAGAGATATCTATTTATAATGATAAAGCCGAAACAGTCATAAGACTATAAACAATCGAATTATATTTCGTATGCCACAATTACGAAGCACGAAATAGCACGTAATAATCCGAGAAACCTTTATCGAGTCGATAAATGAATGCCGGAATAATAAGTCAGTGTTTAAAAATGTCAAGTAAATGCTCCTATATATAAATTATATGATTTTTTTGGGCCGTATACTAAGATTCTGATCTAATGAGCGACATTCATTCAATGCTGCAACTAACAAAGGTTGAGATTTTTATTGCTATATACAATAATTCTACTCCATACTTTCCTGCTGCTTTATTGTTGGAGATGAACATTCTCATCTCATCGATTGCATTAACTGAGATTAACTGAGATAACCTATAATAATTGCAGGTTCAGTAGCGTTTCAGTGAAACCTAATTATTCTGACGTATATAACCTAATCACGTATATTCTAACAACCGAAAAATTCCTCTTACCTTCTCTTGCAATGTCGATTCTCCGCACGAGAGGGATGCTATGACCACACACACGCTACACGCTATGACCACACTGGACGACGGCTCAGCGTACACTGAGGGCAGAGGCATGCGTGCGGTTGGATAATAGTTTCTGTACAAGTGGTACCTATCCATGTTTACGGAATTAATACCCGTATTTGTAATGAACCAACAATTCAGATGAATAAATAGAAATACATCAACATTTAATATACCATTCCTTGTTGTTAACGTATTCACTTATAAATAAGTGGATAGCTCATGCACCCTCATTGAGCTCCGAATCAAATGGAATCTGATGGCAGTTCAACTCAATATATTGTCGACCAAAAACGACCTACAATTATTAGCTGCAGATATTCATTTTGAAACCCAATAATTAATTGAGTATTGGCTGTCCATGCGATCATTGGTTGCCCTGGAGCTATAACAAATACGCTCGTCATCTCCAGCCGATTTGAAATTTGCAGCTTCTTCTTTTTTCGCTGCTGTGTCATTGGCGCCAAGTCGCCTTTTTTAGCAACGTTTTGATGGGTGCATAGTAATTCAGAGGCACTTATGCTGCTTACTGAATTATCTTAATTATATCGAGAATATATGTAAATAATGAGGATCTGAATTTATTTTCTATGAATAATCGTGACGTTAAACAGGAAGACAATATGAATGTTCGAAGATGTCCCGTGCATAGTACACACCTGTGCCGTATGGTGGCGCAGATCGAGTGCTCCTATAGAGCTACTTTTAGCGACGTAAAATTTGCAAAACGTTTCTATTCACTTGTTTCCAAATTCTCACGCAAGAAGTCGATAAATGAGATGGCGTTTGTTAAATATACGTACGTGAGAAAATTAAACTATTTCCAAGTGAATAATTAACTAGCACCTCTGTACTAGTGCCTCGATCTCACTCAACAAGGTCATCAGTACAAGGACCATCAGTCATCGGCAAATCAATGAATCATCAACATTATACCAGTCAACGATTAAATAATGAATTAATAACAGTTTTCCTAGCTCAACTTTAGTTGAGCTTAAGTTTAGCTTCGATGCACAAATCTCGGTAATTGAATCAATCTGAATTAAATCAATCTCGGCCGAACATTGCTTCAATTACCAATCAATTTCTTCAAAACTGAATTATATATTCAGACAATTCATTCAAACACGTTGTAGGCAGTAATATATCAAGGGACAAATGATATCAACATTGTTGCCTGACAGGTTGCCTGAAGTTGCCTTCACTTGACGTCGCCTGCGATGGCTGCACAGCGGCTGCATCAGCACCTTAGCGCTCCCTGATCCCACACAGAAATCATTCAAACATGATTTCTAGACAATATTTAAATAAATAATACCAATACATTTCTCACATAGTAAGGAAATTGGGTCGATATCAATAGTATTACGCAACGTGAGTCTAAAGTTGTACACATTACTCGAGTAAAATGAATTAATTTCTCAGTGAAACACCGGAGTATTGATCTAGGGACATAATTCATGCAATGACATGCATTTACGGGAAATTAGAACGAACATTAGACGCAATGCTTAGGTACACGTACATAAACATATATTAAATTGGAGTAAAATTATTAATGAACTATCTTTAAAAGCAAAAATAACGTATTTAGCAATTATATGTACGAATAAGTTATCTCAAGAAACTCAGAAAAATACCTGGCTAGCATCAGTAAGTTTCTTCCAGGGCCTTTTGCCCCTGATGAGTCGCGCGATGCTGGCGGGGGTGTGGGGAAGATGAGAGCGGCGGGCGGGCGGGAGTTGCTAGACCTCGACTGCTCACAGTGACCTCCTTGTCGGGTGAACTCGACGACCCGCCACTCATGCTTCTCTGCACATATATACATCCTTTCCTTTATTGTCTCGATTGTAAAAAAAACTTTCTCAGCCGCTCACCTAGGCTCTAATTAGAAAGCACTTCAGTGACAGAAGGCATTGCTAAAATTAAGAAAAAGGTCCGTAGAACCACACAAGTATTGAATTAAGGAGGCTAAACAAAGCAGATCTAAGAATAAAATTGGGGGGAGAATGACCTCTGAAACGATGCAGCGCCAGGTATACGAGACCTATTCTAAGAAAGAAATCAATATTACCAAGGGAATCGCAGATTCTAGAGACAAAAGCAGGGAAAAAATTAGAGGAAGCAACTCGGTCGTCCGACCGCAGTAACTAGCATCACTGGATAAAACCTGAGCAACAGAGGAAGGAGCCGAAACAGATCCTAGAAAAGAGGATTGAGCTGACATCTTTCTAGAATTAGAAACACTGATGTTAAAAGAAGGTCAAATTAATGAGTCCAAGTAACTGAGAATTACCATGAAAATTCGGAAATTAGAACTTAAAAAGGAAGTATAACAGAGCAATAACAGAAGGAAAGCAATGAAAGGTGTCAAAATATCAGTTGATAAGAAGGTCAAAACATGCAGCTTGAAACATGTTCTGCCAGCGATAAAAGCTGCAGCTATCTTATCGATTGTTTCTCAAAACATAGTCTCGCATTGAAAGGCGACATATCGTCAGCAATATTTAACCAGGTCACTTGATATGATTGAGCGAAAGATTGAGATGTTGTCTGCTGTGTTGCAAAATACAGACACGAAAAAAAGACGCGACATATCGTGTCGGCAAGAAAATTCAATGAATATAGTTGGAGAAAATGCTCCTGCGTGCTAGTCGGGTAAGTAGTGCCGATGAAGCAACAAAATATATCAATAAACATGATGATCATTATTAACGGAAACTCGGTAATAAATCAATTTAGCACAGTTTCGTGCATACATCACATACAATATTAAGTGATGAACAAAATTATAGAAAGGTAGCTAATATTGGTATCCGATCTGCATTTAAATGCATTCGATTTGCCTGGTAGTCTGTCACATTCAAGGATATAACGGGACATCGTCAATCGCTATGTGTTACGAGACTTGAATCTATAAATACGCTACTAATGTAATTTAACGTAGGGTAAAATGGTAAGTATTATTTGTATGTAAAAGGCATTGAAGTCATAATACGACGTGAGAGAATGCCTGGACAACAAGCTTGCGGTCTACATGCAATGAAAGGCACAGCGTGCACTGCTCTCGCGCCTCCCTATTTACAACACTTCTCTTTAACTTCACTTCTTGTTGTTTGTCTGTCTGCTACAAATCTTGTAATCAAAATTTAACACACTTCTACTTATCCTATCGATCTGAAATTTTGCACACTTGCGTAAAGTTGGAGACAATGCATGAATCAAATGACAAAAGGAATAATTTTATATATTAAAATTTTTTTCAATATTAAAAAAATTAAAAATAATTTTTTCAGTTACAAATATTAAAATAGATATTTAACACACTTCTACCTGTCCAATCGATCTGAAATTTTCTGATGGATGAAATGAAACTCATCAGAAGAAACATTAGAAAATATTAGATTGAACAAATGAAAAATAAAACCATTCTACAGAATAAGAAGATGATAATTGAAAATCTCTTGAACACACTTCCAAATAATTCTTTCGTTACTAATGGAGTCAACGATGAATCGTGACGAATGAATTTAGAATTTATTTACAAAAACTAAACAATAATTAAATCGACAGATACAGGTCTTCACAATAGTTTTAAGTATTTTGCTATTTGCTAAAAAAACAAGCTCTATGAGGATAAACCAATAACCGAAAAACTCTCGCGAATAAAATGCTTTGGACACCACGCAGGAGCTCCAAACACAAGCACAATTGTGCACGCACCAACACAAGCAAAGCACGAGCAATTGTGCAAGCACCAACAGAAGCACAATTGTGCACGCACAACACAAGCACTACAATCGACTTTGTGAACAGATACAAACACTAAAGCAGTATAAATCGTGGAACACAAAGCTACATGAGGAAATAAGTTTCATGTGATCAGAGTAGCAAGGTTGGGTTTGAGAGTAGAAAGGTGGTAATACTTAATTACGTACAGAACATTCACGATACAGCAAATAGACTGGAAGACGCGACCAACAAACAATAAAAAATAAGGCAACAAAAGCTAATTACTCAGAAATGAGCTTTATTCCTAATTACTATTATTATTATCGTGTAATGATACTTCGCTTAACTTAACACATCTACTTCAGATCTGTCATTTATTCTAGCATTAGTCACGTCAACAAAGTCAGCCTCGGCTGGTAACATTACAGCTCAATCAAAATATCAATAAAGAATTAATCATAACATCGACTTAACAAATTCCGTTAATATCGCTTATTCTTTATCTATTTAGAATGCCAAAGTAACCACAAACATTATAAAAAATAAGTAAAGCATTGCTTAAGAAAAGAGCGACAGCATCAGAAAGTAAGCAGAGTAAGTAAAGCAGACCTCATTGAGCGACAGCATCAGAAAGACAAGAGATCGGAAATAAACATTTGTCATACGGGAATGAGCGCGCTTCAATAATGCAAAATGTATGCGAGCTAAACTCGGTACTGTGTTGTTCATCGTGAGCAGCGAAATAACGATATGAGAATCAAAAAAATACTAATGACTTGAATGCATTTCTAATGATGTTGGACACAAATTCGGATTATTGAGTTTTAGAATTGTCATCTGTGACTCCTCATTAAATGCAAAGAATTATTTATGAATAGAGTTTGTGCAAAAGACAGCGCGAAAGAGATTAATGAATTTATTTCTATTTAATAATGCTAAAAACAACACTACTTGACGCACGGGATGCATAGAAATAAACTAAACGAAACAACTCCACGGGCCATTCAAACCATAAACTAGGCAAGACGTTGGCGACGACGTAAATTTTAATGTTAACTACTCGTGCATCACACTCATTGCAATCGTGAATTATAAAGTAGTATGACAAAAAATGAATGGAATTCATCATCAACACTCAACTGGCTGAAAATTCGAGTATTTCAAAAAAAATTCACCATATCTTTATAAAAGAAAACGTTTCGGAGTCCAGCTCCATCGTCAGTTCAAACCACAAAATTCTGTTCAGAAAAAGTGTTTATAGTGCATTTACTTTAATAATTGATTTATTTGTGTTTCTAGGACTGAACTTTTTCTGAACAGAATTTTGTGGTTTGAACTGACGATGGAGCTGGACTCCGAAACGTTTTCTCTTATAAAGATATGGTGAATTTTTGTGGTATTTTCTTTGCTTTTAAATTCCTGGTTAACTTGCGATTCAAGCAAACAAGTGGTTGAAGGACGCGTTACACTGACTTCGTACTAAACGCATATATATACTATGGACTATAATATTTTTTGCAGTGGTATACGCTCGGCCTAATGGTATATTTCATCAAGTTTAAGGTCTTATACTGCAATGAACGTCACAAAGCGGGACTTCCGAAGCAATAATTATGCTTTAAGTTTAATTTATCGTCAAGTTTCAATTCTTATACTGCAATGAACGTCACAAAGCGGGACTTCCGAAGCAATAATTATGCTTTAGGTTTAATTTATCGTCAAGTTTCAATTCTTATACTGCAATGAACGTCACAAAGCGGGACTTCCGAAGCAATAATTATGCTTTAAGTTTAATTTATGGCATCAATCCAGGTCCGCGGGATGGACGCGAAAATACGAAATTTCTAAACGCTGTGCGAAAAGTATTGCCGTCGGTATTCAAATGATATTCTCAGACTTAATCTACTTGCAATTGACTCATCAATTCATCGTAAATTTATTTATTGTTGTTTTTTAGCCCGTCTTTTGAACATAGTTTATGTTTCCGTTATTAATGCTCAACACATTTTTGAATGAAAATAATTCGTCACTCGAAGAGTTTTGGAAGCCAAACGACGACGCTTGCTTCCTTGAAAACGAAGAAGGAGCACAAAAACTCCAGATGTTTATTCTTAAATAAATGACTTCAGAGTGGATGAAATTTAGCGATTAAAAAATTTGAAAAGGAAAGAAAACAGTAGGTAAATAGTTGGGATCTAGATTCTTCTTTGTGTGTTTATAATTCTTTACAAACTCGATTTATCCGTAAAAATTNGGCTGTGTTAGTGAAGTGTACGGCTGTGTTAGTGAAGTGTACGGCTGTGTTAGTGAAGTGTACGGCTGTATTAGTGAAGTGTACGGCTGTGTTAGTGAAGTGTACGGCTATATTAGTGAAGTGTACGGCTGTTAACAAACGATGAATAGATTCTATAAGGAATTCACTGAATTTTAATACTATGTTCCCAGCCTTGCTTAACGTATATTACCAACAACGAGTGGATGAACAACGAACATAAATATGTAAATATGTATAGTGTATTCATGATGAATTCACAGAGTCACAAATGAGTTTACAGCCGTAGGTGAAGAAATGCAACGCGTTTCTATCTGTATGTAAACCGGATGAATTTTCAGCTGGAAAAAATGATTGCCCAGCTGTTTAAGAATAAATAAACAGTGTTTTCAACTGTGCGTAGAATTGCAATAAATAGAAATACATTTGCAAAACAAGCAGCTGACTTGAATTCAAATGAAGCTGCATGAAATTGATGTTCAGGTGCAAAAACTAAATATTCAACTACAATATATATATTTGAAATATCTAAGTATATTAATAATAAACCGCCACAATTATAAAGCAGCAGCAAAATTCACTTGATGTAAACAGCTCTGATATGCACGGTAATGTAACGCAGCATGCCACTTACATGTTGTCCACGATCAACTGATTATTGCAGCTGATTATTCTATTGTGGGGGTTGATCATAGAAGAAATCAGCATCAGGATGATCAGCAAGAAATGCGCGGAAAAACTCTTCATTGTGTAGGCAATAACGAGTCAAGAAAGTCCTTAGTGATTTCTGCAAAAACGTCTGAAGTTCCAGCTTTCTCTCGGTACATCATAGTATTTTTCTGGCGTGGGTGTTCAGTCGATCTGAACATCTTTCCTTGCACAGCAGCATTCACTTCCGTCTCCTTATTGCCGTCCTTGTTTCCTTTATTTTATAAACCAAGTTTTGGCTTATTTCTTCATATTAAAACGCGGATAAATATACAGTATCGACATCAGGTATAGCTACAGAAAATTGTGTGGTGATGCAGTCGAAACAAAAGGAAGATGTGCTTTGTTATAGGACAATGAAAGAGAATGATATCTAAGATTCAATAATACATTTTACAGTGTGTTGGTTGTCACATAAACAGCCGCCTTGAAGCTACGATTACGGTGATCTTATTATATACCCAGCTGTTAATAATTTTGCAAAATAAATTTTAAAGGCAATAAAATAATCGAAGCGATTAACTAATAATCTGAAAGCCCGAGGCAAGATAGTTAGTTTATACATAAATTTGACGCATTTCTCTTAACGTTACCGCAAACCTCACTTCCAGTTCCGGAACTTTAAGTATACACATTCAGTGCTTCAGATTCAAGGATTTTGAAATTATTCTAACATTTTAATAGAAATACCTTTTTAACACAATTCATTGATATACTTATCTTTTAATTTAGTTTCTCATGTTCAGTATATTCCTTGTAAATTTCGTTGTCCTATTGTTTATACATGTTTTCTTGAATATTTTGAATGAACTGATGATGTAGCTTGTATCCAAGCCGTTTACAAAATTAATATATTTAAAATGTACTTGGGTTTTTTGTGAGTAAATTTTTGTTAAAACATATCCTATTTATTATTATTAGAAGCATTTCCTATCAACACTAATAGTTTACAGAAAAGCTTTAAAATTCTTTAGTCACTATCAATTGAAAAAAAAATCAAAACTGTTAGCCATAGCTAACACAATACTTAATTTCCGAATAACTTTAGAAACGTTTCATTAATCGCCAAGTAAAAGGATAATAATAAAAAAATTCTTCTCTCTTGTGTGCACTTTTAACTAAAAACCTTCACTTTTTAATCCCCTCAGCCGATTTTTCTCCACAAAAACGAGGGCAAGCCCCGGTAGCGACCCAGTAATTATTTTTTGCATGTTCACGGCCCTGCTGCGGTAGTAACAATTATCCTGCCGTCAATTTTAACTAGACCAGTGGTTCCCAAACTTTTTCAGGCTGTCGCCCCCTTTGGCTCCTTAGTGAATTTCTAGCGCCTCCCCACAGACATACGCCTCTTTCTTGAAATTTAGTACGCTGCAATGTTAAAAGATAAAGGTTAAACACAAATGTTTATTTCACAAATATAACCCCATTTAGTGAACCAATATGTTTTTAAGCTGTTTTAGCTGTTTCAGCACTAGAAACCTAGGACGTCTCGGGCGAATTTACGGCGGACTCGTGGCCGGTCTCACGGCCAATCTCCAAATTCAATTATCAAGTAATATCTCCCAAACTAATGAACGCAGCTCTATGAAAATTGGAACACGTATTCATCAGAACCTAACGGTGATGTTTAGCTCCTAAATTTTTCTTTTAAATTTCCACCATTCGTGAGTTACGCGTATATTGCGAAACAGGCCGAAATTCGCAGTGATCAAAGAATTTCTTCCAAACTAATGAACATATTTGAACGAAATTTTGAATATACATTCCTAACTACCAAACGGTGATTTTTTAGCTTATAATTTTTTATCTTACCCTCGTTTGCGAGTTTTTTTTTCATTTCATCGTCATTCTCGATTCCACATTTCCTTATATTCGGCCCGTATCGCCGGGTAATTTGTCACTTAAATTCGCGGCGATCAAGAAATTTCTTCTAAACTACAGAACAGATTTCAACGAATCTTTGTATATAAATACCTAACCTCTCAACGGTGATGTTTAGCTCGTGACAATTTTTCTATTTTGCTTTCGTTCGCGCGTTATACAGATACAGGAGGAACCACCGGCTTTCTACTGGCCGGTTTAACCAAGATCGAGCCTTGTACGTATAGCCGCATAACTCGCAAACGAAGGCAAAACGAAAAAATTGCAAACATCACCGTTGCTGAGATTAGGTATTTAAATACTAAGTTTCGCTCGCATCTGTTTCAAAGGAATTTCTTGATTAATGCGAATTTAAGCACGTATTGCTGTTTGAATCACGAATGAAGGTGAAAAAATACTCGCGAACGAAGGCACAATCGAAAAAATTTTAACGAGCTAACATTACCGTTAAGTAGTTACGACTGCAAATTAAAAATTTCGTTCGAATCTGTTCAGTACCGTAGTTTGGATGAAATTACTTGATCACTGTGAATTTTGGCCCGTTTGCCATATAACTATGGCAAAAACAAACGATGGCAAAATTCAAATAATTTTCAGGAACAAAAAATTATCGTTAGGTACTAATAATACGTGTACCAAGTTTCATCGAGTTAAGTTCATTAGCTTGAGAGATATTCCTTGATCATTAAATTTGGAAATTGGCCGTGAGACCGGCCGCGAGTCCGGCCGTTAATTTGTCCGAGACGTAAACCCAGGAGAGGTTAAAAAAACAGATCCGGGTGGAAAAAACCATCGCTGGGAGTCATGTGCTGCACGTGTTGTGTACAAATCGTCAAACAAACGTTCGCACTTCTGACATTAACTTCGGACTATCGCCCCCCTATCGCCCCCCTACCGCCCTCTGCTTCCGTATCGCCCCCCAAAATCTTTCCACCGCCCCTAGGGGGGCGATATCGCCCACTTTGGGAACCACTGAACTAGACAGTTCATGCGCTCGCTTTTCGGAACAAGAACGCTTTTAATTAATAAGAAATTTTCATAATGCATAAGATCAGTCGTGAAGCCTAATTTACGATACTGATTTAACGACTTAAGTATTATGCCTAGTTTTATTTATTGCAGCCTTACAAATTATAAAGTTTTGTCTTTTATTTAAATACCCGATAGTGCATTATGAAAGTTAAATTCTTTGTTTGTTGTTGAATGTCATATTCATCAAATCTTTCCACGAATCTAACCATTTCTTAGAATGACTTTACACCAATTTTATCAGTTGACTTAGCTTCTGGTTTGACCATACAACTCATTATTTTCAATTTAAAAGCAAAGAAAACGCCAAGCAAATTCACCATATCGATATTGAAAACGTTTTGGAGTCCAGCTCCATCACCATTTGAACAATCTAATAACTGAATATAATCATTTTATAATTCAAAATTCTAAGTTAGACATTAAAACCTAAAAAGACAAATAAAAAACAAAATAACCTTAAATCGTAAAACAAGCACTCGCGGAACACAGAGCCACAAGAGACACGAGATTGATTAATTTAATAAAAAGACACTAGAAGATATAAACCAAGCGATTCAATATTTCAAGAGGATAGGAATAATTATTTTGATATGATCTATGCGGCCAATATATTTTCATTTAAAATATCGATGAAGATTGAAATGAAAAAGATCATTAGACCAATGTTAGGCAATCAATGGTTGGCTTTGTTCAATCTTCTTACATAAAAAAAATTTATAACATAACTTATAAAATAATGTCAAAATTCTAAGATCGGCGTAATTTTCTCTAATAAATCGATCCGATGAAATCCGCACGCTCTTTTCTGGTCTTTCACAGTTTGAGACTAATTTTATTTGGAGCATGCGGACAATGACCTCCAGCACGTGCTCTCTTGCCAGTCAGTCCGCACCCTACCACCACCACCGGCACCCCACCCTCCTGGTTGGGCTGGTGCTCCTCCCTCGAGGTGCTGCCCGAGAACAGCGTGCGAACGACGTGTCACTACCTGCCTCCCTTGGGCGCCTCGAACCTGGAGCCCTGAAGCCCCGCGCGCACCTTCGACTACTTCACGGGCTCTACCGCGAGCTTCATCGTCACCTTCGTCGCCGTGGCTGCTGCTGGCGTCGGTAATAACACGTGATTCGTCTATTGTACAACCAACATGTATTAAGTGTAATGCATAAGCAATATTGAATAAAGTTAATAGAATAACAACATGAATAAAGTGCAATGCATAACCAACTTGAAAAAAAGTGCGATGCATAACCAACATGAATAAAGTACAATGCATGACCAACATGAATAAAGTACAATACATGGCCAACATGAATAAAGCGTCAATAGAATAACTTATATCGCAATAATCCAACGGAATTATGAACGGTTTAAAGCCTATAAGAAATTCAAACCGACATATTTTAACATAAACCTACATATTTGCTTTGGAAGATATGTTTGATATTTCAATATTGCGCTAATCCTCATGTCATCTATATTTTCCTCTCATCTAAAACGTTTCTAAAAATTCAATTCCTCTCTCAAACCTAGGTTAGATAGTTCAATTTTACGAATGTATTTTTTCAGCGCCTATGTCTTGTCCTTTAATTGATGCAAAGTTGTATTACCTGCGCTATATTTCCAGCATTACTGACGACGATGATCTTACTGTCACGCTGGAAACAAGCAGAGCGAGCCAAGACTGTCACGTCATCCATCAAAGTCAATGAGAACGGCATCGCGGCTAAGGGTGGGCTCCCTGAGACAAAAGTGATCTTTTTCCAGCTTTATATTTTGTATGCATCTTCTAATAAGCAATTGCATTTATAAATGCATTTATATGCATCTTCTAATAAGCAATTGCATTTATTTATATGCATCTTCTAACGAGTAATATTTACCTGGCTATATGTTTTTGTAGCATCTCTGAATTTGCATTGCATGTTTTGTGTGTATGGAATATGTACTATTTCTGATATATAAATAATGTTTCAGTATTAGGCCGAATCGGTCGTTAACTCGGTACTGCATGGATGACGTTTCCGTATAATAAGCTGATTTACAATAGAGTAAAATAATAAAATCTTCTAACTATGTACAGTAAGAAACTGCTATACAGTTGAACGAAGTAACACGGTAAGATGTCAGAACGGACAAGCGTCTTTGTACACAAGATGCCGCTGTACATTGAGACAGCAAGACATTAAGACGCGTCATGCTCATAACGTGGATCGTGTTTTACTGTAAAAAACAGATAGTAAGTAGTATGTTGATATAAGGAAAGATGCAATAAAACGCTCATACTCAGAACGCGGATCGTGTCTTACTGTAAAAAACATATGGTAAGTAGTATGTTGATATAAGTAAAGATGCAACAAGACGCTTATGCTCATACCGACGTATGCAATAGTTTAGTTTATATTCACCACTTTGCAAAAAAAGTAAGTTCCTCTTGCGCACTCCTCTGATACAGAGTTCCTCTCTGTCTCTGGATAAAAAAATGTTGACCCTTTATATTTTAGTGATGTACATTATTTTCTGAACTTTCTTCAATATATGAAACGACATTTTGTATTCATGCAGTGCATGACATTTATTATGCTTTTTAAAGTTAGCTCCCGCATTAACGCAGTAATGTTCTGCGATGCTGAGGAATGGTGTTTTGGGCTTGCCTAAAATGTTGAAAGCACCTCACGCCACAGCAGTCTAATGTAATCCTCAGCCTCTAATGTAATTATCAGCTAATTATATATAATAAGTTATTCTGAAATAATATGCAGCAGAGATACTTGTCCTTCATTTTCAGTTCTTAATTGAATTACGATTTTTTCACAAAGGATAATGCCACAGTTCCATTCAACGTGCAGAGAAGGGAGAACAATGAAGTTCTTGTAGGTCATTGTAAAACGATTGCGTGGAAGAAGAACCTGCCTTTTTCATCTCCCGCTCCCATAACTTCACAGTCGAGATCGGCCAGTCCAACATAATCCCCTGCGTCGTTCGCAATCAGCGTAAGATAATTCATTATTTAGAGATCCTATTAAAGAAATAGTTACTGGCATTCCGATAGCCTTAGAGAGGTGAATGAAGGACATTTATAGATAACCATTGCAAAATCTAGATGTGTATAAGAGACAGCTCTTATACTGCAATGAACGTCACAAAGCGGGACTTCCGAAGCAATAATTATGCTTTAGGTTTAATTTATCGTCAAGTTTCAATTCTTATACTGCAATGAACGTCACAAAGCGGGACTTCTGAAGCAATAATTATGCTTTAAGTTTAATTTATGGCATCAATCCAGGTCCGCGGGATGGACGCGAAAATACGAAATTTCTAAACGCTGTGCGAAAAGTATTGCCGTCGGTATTCAAATGATATTCTCAGACTTAATCTACTTGCAATTGACTCATCAATTCATCGTAAATTTATTTATTGTTGTTTTTTAGCCCGTCTTTTGAACATAGTTTATGTTTCCGTTATTAATGCTCAACACATTTTTGAATGAAAATAATTCGTCACTCGAAGAGTTTTGGAAGCCAAACGACGACGCTTGCTTCCTTGAAAACGAAGAAGGAGCACAAAAACTCCAGATGTTTATTCTTAAATAAATGACTTCAGAGTGGATGAAATTTAGCGATTAAAAAATTTGAAAAGGAAAGAAAACAGTAGGTAAATAGTTGGGATCTAGATTCTTCTTTGTGTGTTTATAATTCTTTACAAACTCGATTTATCCGTAAAAATTTCCACTCATTTGGAGCTTACGCTTCGTTCTGTAAATTAGAGGCAATTAATAAACTTCCCTGTAGATAAATATCGGCCAGAAACTTTAAAACAGAGATAGCCTGATGCTGTGTTAATCCCTGTATACAGCGACGATAGCCTGATACTGCCTTAATCAGTTTATAGGTAATTGTAACGTGAAATAATTTTAAATAAAAGTACAGGAAGCGAATAATTAGAATTCGAATTTGTGCTCAGATTATAAGTTAATTTGACTAGGAGTTAATCAACCGCGTTCAGAAAGCTATTTGACACGGACATTGAGCCAAAAAAGCGTTCTGATTCTAGGACCTAAATTTGGAAAGATTCAACAGCAGCTTAATTGATTTTTTTAACGTGAAAAGCAGCAACAATTTTGAAAGGTAATTTCGACATTTGAAGGTAAAAAATTCATTTGCAGGTAAAAATTTGTAACGGGAAGGCTTTGAAGGAATTAAACCCTGCGGAGAGAGGTAGGATGAATTAAAAAAATTCGGCGTGTAGGCTGAAGTCACGACTAAATATCCTGAGGCTCCGGTAATGAAGGAAAATACGGCTAAATTATACAGAGGCTTGCATCATCACGAAACCAAACATTTTTAAGGCAACATAATTGAGTTTTTTCAGGGAATATTGCAAGCTTTTCTCTTGACGAAGAAATTCTTGTTTGTTTGTAAGCGCACAAAAACACAATTTACATCTTGACATGTGGACGATATAAATTCACATTGAATTACACGGTAAAAATTCATATTAAATTACACGGGAAATTTTAGTTTTAGACGCGATAACGCAAGGCCTGAATCAATTATAGTAATAACTATATCAAGGGATATCAATTACTATATAATATATATTTTACTAAATCAGTATATAGCATATAGTGAAAATAATATAAGACAACTTGATCATTGCTTACATAATCATTTATTGAAAACTTTCAAATATTTTTTAAAGTAAAAAAACAATTCTAACGCCCTGGTATTTGACTTAATATTAATATAATACATAATGTTACCACCCTGTTAGTTTTACCGCCCAGATTTATTAAATGATTAATGATTATGCAATTTCATACTAACCTCATTCAGAAAAATAAGTAGCATGCTGTCCAAATAGCGATGCACCCCTTTGTTCGTGTGTCATTGTAACCAAGTTTGGTCTGGCGAAAGTGCTACTTGCTGCAAGTTTCAAATTTGTACAAAACCCGCCATTCATTTTTCTGAGTGTAGCAAGAGGCTAATAGGCCAGAGTCATATTTCTATAAATATTCACGAGCTAATAAAAAATGGGCGATTTACACTTAATTTTACCGTCATCGAGGATGTAATTTAAAAAATAATAGATTTTTATGTGAAATTTGGCTTATTTTACTTCAGAGGCGACTTTAATGATTTTTCAATATTATAAAAAAAACTGTTGTTCTTTACTGTTACTAATAACTCATGCAATGCATCTCTCATATTCATCCGTACAGAATATGTATACCTGTATTATTGAAATGTACGGCTGTATTAGTGAAGTGTACTGCTGTATTAGTGGAATGTATGGCTGTATTAGAGAAGTGTACGGCTGTATTAGTGAAGTGTACGGCTGTATTAGTGAGGTGTACGGCTGTATTAGAGAAGTGTACGGCTGTGTTAGTGAGGTGTACGGCTGTATTAGTGAAGTGTACGGCTATATTAGTGAAGTGTACGGCTGTATTA
>NW_025937241.1:0-487 GCF_000764305.2 Hyalella azteca | reverse complement strand
GGGTACGTCTTGCAGTGAAACAAATTAACAAAGAGGTCCAGCTCCACCCTCATGACGGCGTTGCGGGACTTCGAGTAGAATGGACTGGCATACTCACTCTCCAGACTCCCTACAATGCCATTGAATACATGATGGAGAATTCATCAGCAACAGAACTAATAATTATTGATTACCGTCAAGTGGGGTGAGTTCGGCCACTGGGGGTGACTTTGGCCACCACTACAACAGAAATAAATGGCAGCAAAACTAAATAATAAATGTTGGCCAAAGTCACCCTGGGGCCAAAATCACCCCAGGCACTTTGGCCAATGTTCATTATTTTCTTTTGCTGCCATTTATTTCTGTTGTAGTGATGGCCAAAGTCACCCCTGGTGGCCAAAGTCACCCCACTTGATGGTAGCCACTATAAATGATTTTATCTTTTATAACAATATTGTATGAAGGACTTGCACAAAATTATCACAAAGCTATCATAAATATCATAAAT
>NW_025937240.1:0-23280 GCF_000764305.2 Hyalella azteca | reverse complement strand
AAGACCTAGTGTTTTTGCAGTATTTTGACACGCAAATGTATGACGTCACCATTTCAACCATCAATGAACGCATGGAACTAAAACAAAGCTTAATATAAAGGAAAAGCTGGAGAGGTGACGGAATTACCTACGATGTCGGAATATACCGCGTTTACCCTAGCCACTTCTATCTTATTTGTTTACTTTTTTATCTTGTTTTATTCACAGAAGGCATCAAGCATCTGCCTGATTTTCCAGAATGACATCTGTTCTGTATGCCAGTCATAGTGGGAAACCAGAGCTTTTTTAGAATCAGTTCAGTTTTAATTTCCTCATTTACTCAAGATTTAAATCAATTTTCTAAGTATGATGATGCTGGTATCCAGGATACTTTACTGGTCTACTTATAGGACTCAGAAATGAACTTGAGTTGAGGGAGAGTCTAAAAAACTCTAGCCTCCCAAGCTAACATTTTTATGGCAATACAATATAAGAAATTCATACATAATGAAAAAATTATTGAAAAAATGATACAAAATTTCTGTGTTTTCCTTCTTTTTTTTTTGTTAAATCCAGGAATAAAAATGTTACAAAAATGTTTAAAAGTTACGTTAAATAGGTCTTTTTAGTAATTTATCAATTACCAAAAATTTATAGGCTAACCACCATTCAATGTTTTGAGGTGACAAATGATTTTCAAGGTAAGCATTACCTGTGAATTGATATTTATCTCCATAAACGTGTAAACATTCATGATGGCGGCGGCTTCTGTACGATTTTTTTTAGCTGAAACTCGACGTATTTTTCGATGTACCTAGGTATGTGGAACGTATTCAATAGGCCAACGTGCAGACTGAAGATAAACATTCATACGTCCGCCGCTGTTAGAGATCAATTAGTTTTGAAATCCAGAAAATACGTGAGAAGGAAAAAATTTTTGAAAACAAGTTTATGATAACTTGAAATGAACAGCTCTATTCAAGTTCCAACGCCATTAAATCAAATAATATACGTTTGAAAATTACTTTTTAAAGACAACACTTCTAAAGAATCTAGTGTTTCCAATATTACAGATGTACAATGAATTTATAATTTTATTTTCGAATATTAAAAAAATTAATTTTTCAATTTATCTTAATATATAAATTTTTTTAATTATTTATTCTGTCATTTGATTCATGCATTGCCTCCAACTTCACACAAGTATGCAAAATTTCAGGTCAATTGGACAGGTAAAAGTGTGTCATATATCAGTTCAAAAATAATTTATTTTGTCATTTTATTCTTGCATTGTCTTCAACTTTACGCAAGTGTGCAAAATCAGATCGATAGGACAAGTAGAAGTGTGTTAAATTTTGATTATAAGATTTGTAGCAGACAGACAGACAAGCAAACAAGAAGTGAAGTTAAAGAGAAGTGTTGTAAAAAATGCTACACATTCCTGAGGCGAAAAATGTAAATAATGAAGAAATCACTCATATTAAAATAGAACGTTATTGTTATCTGGTTACCAGTGGTTAGTAAAAGCCATTAATAGCTGGCTACTTAAAAACTTGAACTCAGTAATGCTTATAAAAGTCAAGTTTTAATATTATAAATGGAATAGATTGTATCTATCAACCGAAAGTAATGTTATTAGCGTTTTAAAATTTTTTTTTTACAGAGAGCATAGTATCATGCAAAACCTATTACAGTACCACGCAACCATTTCCATCAGTTGTGTCACCACATAAATAAGTGAAGCTTAAGACTTGAATAAGGAAATACATGATTAGAATTTTAAAAATATATAGAAAAGTAGCTAAATACTTTTCCAAAGGAGGACCGAGACATTCGGTATCAGACGTAGCTTTTGGAGAAGAAACATTAGGGAAGTTCAACTTCTAAGTCGAACTGATCAATCCACTTTCAATTTAATTATAAAGAAAAAAAACGACATTTTCAGGTTGATTTATTACCGAATTTGAAGCAAACGACCAAATGAAAAAATTTGTTCGTCATAACCGATCAGTTTGTCAAGCAAAGCACATCTATCTCAGCAATCACTGTCATACTAATGAATAACTACTTTATCAACTTAAAATAAAAAATTTTCGATCCTTGCATTCAAAGCTATTGACTACCAGTCTTCCAAGTACAGAGTTGAGGGATACAAATTATTCTTCATGTGATAAAGCTCAATTAAAATGAGCAACAAGCGCTTCTGAATTATTACAAACAAAAAGCTACAATTGAACATAATCTAATCCATCAACATCAATAAGTACGTGGAACGGCCGTGAACATACGATGTCAGATGGACCATGCGCGTGTCTTACGATCTGTCACATGAAAGAGAGACCACTCAACTATCTAATGCGAAATTAAAGTTATCAAAAATATATTCCATTTACAAAATGCCAAGAAATCAAGGGGCACTAAGACTGATCAATCACTAAATTTTAAACGTCAACTTAGCGCAGATTCCATTAACTGGCACTGGGAGGTAATTTTTTCATCATAGTAAAATAATGCGTACCCACAGCAGTAAATGCAGATGGATTACTTTTCTAAGAATACGAGCCTTTTCAATGAACGAAGAAGAAGCACAGGAGATTACTTTCCAGAATGCCCAAGAGAGAACACCGAACGAACATATTATGTGTTTACGGAAATAGAAGGAAGTGATTATAAAAAGTAGATTAAGTAAAAAAATACATTGAATATGAGTACAGCGATTCAGGTACACAATTTAGTGTTGTGATAAAGGAATGAAGTAATTATTACAACTTTCTCGTAATGAACGCTTTAGAAATGCTAAAAATCTATAAAGCGTTTCAATCTTATACACAGCCAAACGACAGACAAACAAGCAAGGAAAGAAATGACAGCAGCGCACACATGCTACAGTAAACTTCAAGATAAATTGGCACATAACGAGTATAAAATACAGTTTTCATGGTTTTTGCCTTAATTGAGTATTACAAGTGGCAGTATTAAGCAGTTTTTATTTGATAGAGTAGTAGACAGTAGTAATCCTCAAAGTTCAGAGAAACAATACCTTGAAATCATACACACTATCATTATGAGATCTTTTGCGTAGCGAAATTTCAAATGAAAATGCTAACATATTTCCGATTCAAAAAATTCATAATACATCAGACTCTACAAATAAGTCGCAACAGACTGTGGACTTCAATATTTTGATACGTAAAAAAGATCAGGAAAATGTGTGAAGATGCGGAGACTAGGAGAGGATTAACTAAATTAATAATTTAGTTGAACATTTGTCCAGATTCAATGACCTCGCAGAATACGCCTTTCAATGTGCATGAGGCCAGAACCTTCTCGGGCATTATTAGTACTTTGTCGAGAGGATGACATGGGTAGTTTCTGACTATATTTCAATTTTGTTGAGAGTATTTCAAATTGTAGACAAATTTCATGACAATAATTTCGAAGATGATGACTGGGGCAATTCTTTGCTGAGGCTGTAACGAGCGGCAACGAGGAGCTCGGCAGATTCATGGAAGGGGAGACCGGTGACTTCACAGCATTTTCGGATGACAAGAAGCGGAACTTGCACGCGCCAGGTGTACATGTGAGGCTGCAACGCAAGTCAACCATTAGTTTCTACTATTCAGCGTACACGATTTTAAATGATTTGTTAGAACTCTGCAGTAAATTGTTAGCACGACTATGAATGATACAATGTAAAATAGCTCATTTCTATCAACCTAGCCTAGTTGCGTGAAGACTCTCTGTCCACCCTGGTGTATGCGAATCCACTTGTTTTGTGAGATTTACCAGCATTTGTCGAGTAAAGTCTATCTTGTAATTCAGTGCAGGGTTATCACTAATTCAACGCTGTGCTGGTCAGGATTATACTCACAGGTCTGGGGTCCCTCTTGAACCTGGCATTGATCTCAGGTTCCATGTTCTCTTCCAGGAAGGTGGCGATGGTGGTGATCTGGGCATGAGACAGCAGGGCGAAGTACAGGTACGTGTTGAGCATCTCAGTTGCGTTCACGCCACGCAAGTATGTCTGTAGAACATATTTCTTAACTGTTTTTCAAGGAGCAGTAACATTATAACAACAGAAGAATATTACATCGTTAAATACATGTAATAAAATTTATTTTTAAGTATCGAGACTGCGATACTGGAGAGAAGACATGCAATCATACGTCCAAATAATGAATAAGAAAAAATGCAATTCTTAGTACAGCATTACGCTTGAGCTGCCTTTCACTTGCATGTAGGATGCATTCAAAATTTCAACATGCATTTAATTCAAAGCAAACAGACACCGCATATATAGATACCATATAAATAACTAGATATTTGATCAATAGACTAACACTACTCACGGAATGCCATAAGTTGAGTTCCTTGCCGCAAAGCACATTCCTGAGCCACGACAGCTGTGAGGGCAGCCACTCAATGAGCTTGTTACCCTTAAAGTCGGACCAAATCTTGTGCATGACCGTACGCAGGTTTTCCGGCTCGCAGTGAGGAGGCACGGGGGCCTCCGCCTCAAAGCAGCCCAGCAACACGTCCATTGGGTCCTCTGAAATAAAATGTTGGGGTTAACGAGTTGTTCAGCTGCGATGAAGAATTAATTAACGCAAATTGGGTGTAGGTCAAGTGCGAATCGTACCCATTGGGTCCTCTGAAATCATATGTTGGGGTTAACGAGTTGTTTAGCAGCGATGAAGAATTAATTAACGTGAATTGGGTGATGGTCAAGTGCGAATCGTACCCATTGGGTCCTCTAAAATAAAATGTTGGGGTTAACGAGTTGTTCAGCTGCGGTGAAAAATTAATTAACGTGAATTGGGTGTCGGTGAAGTGCGAATCGTACCCATTGGGTCCTCTGAAATCAAATGTTGGGGTTAACGAGTTGTTCAGCTGCGGTGAAGAATTAATTAAAGTGAATTGGGTGTCGGTGAAGTGTGAATTGTACCCATTGGGTTAGCTGAAATCAAATGTTGGGGTTAACGAGTTGTTCAGCTGCGGTGAAGAATTAATTAAAGTGAATTGGGTGTCGGTGAAGTGTGAATTGTACCCATTGGGTTAGCTGAAATCAAATGTTGGGGTTAACGAGTTGTTCAGCTGCGATGAAGAATTAATTAAAGTGAATTGGGTGTCGGTGAAGTGTGAATTGTACCCATTGGGTTAGCTGAAATCAAATGTTGGGGTTAACGAGTTGTTCAGCTGCGATGAAGAATTAATTAAAGTGAATTGGGTGTCGGTGAAGTGTGAATTGTACCCATTGGGTTAGCTGAAATCAAATGTTGGGGTTAACGAGTTGTTCAGCTGCGGTAAAGAATTAATTAACGTGAGTTTGGCGTTGGTGAAGTGCGAATTATACTGCTTTCATGACCCTGAAGTGCCATTAGGTGATAATTGCAACGAGTACCTACTCCTACTGAATAGAGTCTCAAATGATTATGACGGTATGGGTCGTATGGATTCCTTACTATTCAATGGACTGTTTCTATCAAATAAGATATTATTTGAGAGAAATTTGAAAAAATCAACTAGCTAATTCATAATAGCTGCAGTATAATTAAATTTAAGCATAAAAAACGTACTGACGCATTAAGTAGAAAAGTTGAATTTTAGAGTGATACACGCATAATGGATGCATTATAACAATAAATAACAATATTTTACCATAATAAAGATTCCAACGAGTCAGTGAAAATTATTCTAATTGAAATGAATGAGCTCTAACCTTCATCATCGAGATTGCTGTTCTCGAGTGAGATGGTAGAATTGGGGTGCAAGTCCTTCTCTGGCGATCCGGTATTGAACCAAGAGTCGTCGTTATTGCGGTTCTCGGGTTCTGCCCCAGATTCTGATGCTACCAGGCGATCAGGCGGTGCTTCTTGAGAAGCACATTCTGAGACATCGTTTGCAAGTGACTGAGTTGTAACTGGTTTTGATTTTCCTCTGGATTCGAGCGACGAATGATCTGAAGGACTTTTACCCTTCAGCCAATCTTTTAAGGACGATTGTTCTCCACCAGAAGCTTTTGACGTGCCTGGTCTCACATTCCGGCCTGACTTCTGATTACTACTACGCTTGCTTCTACTCTTAGAATAACTCGCAGTGGCAGCCAATTTTTTACCCTTGCTGGACAAGTTTTTATTTGATTTTTCACATGAATTTTCATCCGTAACATGGTCTAAGTAAAACCGGGGTGGAACCGAAGGGTTACGTTTAGACCTTCCTGACGTAGTGGATGAATTTTGAATTTTTGAGTCAACAACTTTGGGATCATTTCTGGCTTCAAGTGTCAGTCCATCACTGAATACAACATTTCCTGTTCTATGTGAAGGGGATCTTCTAACAGTGGCATCATCGTCAGGCGAATCCTTGCAGTTATTACGAATAGGCTGGGAGTGGGAAGACGATTTTCCTATTTCATTAGAAATTGCTTCATCAAATGCAGTGACGGGCACATTGTCATCAAGAAGTTTTGTAGGATTGCTTGATTTGGAATTTACTTTAACAGGAGACTTTTTTAATGCCTTAGAGTTCCCCGCAATAGAACTCGCACAAGAAGTAGAGGATGAACTAATCCCTGTTTTCTTAGGCCTCCCTCTTTTCCGAATACCAACTTGTGTTGTGTTAGACGGCTTATCAATGATTCCATGAAAGACAGTTAATTTTTCAGGGTCGGTAGTAGAATCTAAATCAGGAAGTTCATCATCGCTGTTAAAAGTTTCCATCAAGCATTTCGATGTAATTTGTTTGGAACGCTGGATCTTTGCCCTGGCAAGCTTTCTCGGAGACAACACTTCTCCTTGACTATTCCGTTTCTTAAATTTATGAACTGCAGAGCTCGCTTTTGCACAGGATTTTTTCATACTACTGGTCTTCTTACTTGAATTCTCAGTACATGCTTTTCGGGCTTTTGTGTTTTTCTTTGTTTCTTTTTTCTCTTGCAAAACACAGGGCTTAGCTTCAGTCACACCGTTTCTCAATGGAGGAGTCATGCTTTCCATTAAAGCCAGATCAAATTCAGTTTTCCCTTCATCAGAGGTCTGTAAACTTTCTTCCGTGCTTTGATATTTAATTTTTCTCTTTTTGACGGGAGGTTTCTTTGTAACATAAATAGCATTGGGCAGCTTCTGTGTCTTAGTTGAGGGGCGCGGCTTAGATGTCGCAGACGTAGAAGAGGAAGATGAAGTTGCATCACTTGCACCATTGGGCAAGTCAGGACATGTTTCTAAACTAACATATGGAGTTTCATATACAATTTGTTTAATTTCCTCCGGTGAACAAATCGCCGAAAGAGGGTAGTTCTTGGGCATCGCTTTCGACGTTGCAGGGAGGGTTTGGTCAAGCGTGCAGCTATTGTGGACGATGGGGCTATACTCCTCCAGATGATCTTCAAGTCTTGTAGGTGGTCTCGCGAGTGGGCACGCGTCAGGGGAGGTGGCAGCGGCCGGTGTTATCTGTAAACAAGATTGCAATGAATCTTCTCGTCCTAAAGGTGAAGTGCTCAAAGTCTTACGAGAAGATTGATGCATGCCATTAGTCTTCAGTGAACATTTAGTAGAAGAGAACGAGTTCAGAGGATTATCATTGATAGATAAAATGGAGTTATTTGTGCGACTAGATTGCCTGCCGAGTTGGCACGTCATAATCACAGGACTAGTAGAATCCTGCCGTGATGGCATCATAGAAGCTGATATATTATCAGGGATTTCATTGTCTGAGCTTCTTTCACGCGGAAATAATTTATGAGCTCTTGGTAATCTAGGCGGATCTTCACCGCTAATATTGGGGCTACTGTGCATGACGTCGTGCTTATCAGCAGGAATTTCTTTTGAATGAATAAAAGTAATAGAACCAGTGTCAGGAATTCCGTTCTCATCTACATAGAAGCTCCTTTCTTCCAAGTATGCAAAGCGTGTGTCGGGAACTTCTGAAGTTTTTTCACTGGACTCGCAACCTGTATTCTCCACTTGACAGTTAGGACTGGATTTGGAGGGAGAAATTGCACCAAAACTTCCATATTGACGAGTAATAGACGAGTCAGTACAATTTTTAGCAGCCGGCTGTGAACGGAACCATCTATCCTTTGCTGGAGGGTCCACCAAATTGGCCACAGGTGCAGGTACGACTGATCTTAGGCTTCGGGTGCGTCTCACCCACGGATTACCTTCAGAGACTTCATAATCTTCCACTCGCTTGCCGAATTTCTTAACATCAGAAAAATATGGAGGAAGATTGGCAGGTTTGATGGCATCCATCGCACTGGTGTCATTGTTTCCGGTCCTGGAAGAAGTGAACGTTGGTGTCATCATATTTTCACTAGCGGACAACTGAGAATCGTTGATATCTTCATGACAAGAATCGGGATCAATTTGATCAAGTATTTCTAAATCTTGTACATTTTCCGATACATCGGCGTCAGGGTTGTGCGAGTACTCAGTGGAATTCTCCTCATTACATAAACGTGCATCCTGTAGAGATAGAGACTTGTGATCAATTGACCCGTCTGCCGTGTGTAGATAATCACTGAACATGTCTGGACTGCATGCTGACATCACATTCCCATCCGAGTCAATGTTATTATTCAAGAAAGTATAATTCCCAGGCGTGTGAACAGCGGACAAAGAAACAATTGAGAGCGGCTCAAACTCATCAGTCCCACATGAAGAATAAAATTCGTCCTGAAGATCACTTTCGGGCACATTTCTTTCAGGAGACCGGCTGTCTTCAATCAAAGGGTCTTGATAAATTGATGGACTGAATGGATCGTAGGAAGAATGGGGCGACGAGCTCAGCTCATCTTTATAGCCTGTTATTTTCTTTCTTAATGAAGTTCTCGTTTCAGAACCAGAACTACTAGAAGTACCGTTGTGGGAAGAATTATTTAGAGAACCAAATGATTTCATTTTCAACTTTGAATCACAATTTTCAGAGCTGTTGATGGAAAAATTAGATGGACTTATCACGTCCTGAGTAGCTCCATGATGTGCGCTATTTACACGCATAAATTTCCAGCGAGAATTCGACACAAAAGGTGGAGGAGTGGAATCATGAGGTGGTGAAGACGCTGCATTATGAGGTGAAGACGCCACATTAGGAGATAAAGACGTAGCATTATCAGGTGACGACGGTACATTGTGAGCAGAAGACGCTGCATTAGGCGGAGGCGGGCTTATATTAGATTGTACAGCTAAGCATTGCGACGATTTGACCCTATCTTGCTTACTGGCCTGAAGATCAAATATGGGAAAATTCCTCGAAAATTTTTCTTTAGGCTCTTCGAAAGACACAGCTATTGGCTGGTCGTTGGATTGTACAGGAGGGCAATATACTACGCTGTCGTCAGGTGATGTGCTGTCAAATACACTATACTTCTCTTGCCTTGAGGCGCTGCAGCGAGGCACTCGAACTCGGGCTTCTCGTTTCTGTTTCTTTGCTTTGGCTCTTCCTTCTGTCAATGTGGCACACCTGAGGGAAATAGAGTATGATGTAGAAATTATTGCTAAAGAGACCAGATAAAAATTATCGAGAAAAACTATACTTAGAATAGAATATCGCTAAAATCAGCCATAAGTAGCTAGAAAAATATAAATGGCTATATAAATTTTATTCCAAAACCTTCAAATGTATACACAATCAATATATTATTAAATTATCACCTCAATAAGCACAAGAAAATTGGAAGAGAAGTAGAATGATCAAGATAACTCAAGTACTATTCATACTAGTAATCGAGCTCTTAGTACTCAAATAGTATGACAATGATTTCAAATTCTAGTGTTAAGACAACGTTAAAATTAATAAAAGTCATTGTGATAATTCATGCATTGTGATGCATGTTTACAAAATGAAATGCAACAAAATAAAAATTATTTTCAACATAACCAACGACAGAGAACAATTATTAATACAATTACAATTTAGCCATTTCCGACATAGTTACATATTTAGTATAACAATCAAAACAAAATGCACGTTTACAAATGAAATGCAACAAAATAAAAATTACTTCCCAACATAACAAACAACGGAGAGTAATTTTTAATACAATTACGATTTAGCCATTTCCGACATAGTGACATATTTAGTATAACAATCAAAACAAATGCACGTTTACAAAATGAAATGCAACAAAATAAAAATTACTCCCCAACATAACCAACGGCAGAGAGTAATTTTTAATACAATTACAATTTAGCCATTTCCGACATAGGCTTTTCTGGTGATGCCGCCTCCGCCGCTGGGGCGTCAGGTGAGCGCTGTAGACGCGCCCGCTTGCCCGTTCTGACGACGCGCGTCCTACGGCCGGCGTCACTCAGTGCCGCGTCAGCGCCTTGGTCAGGAGACACCACCTGCGCGATCAGACGTCGTCAGTACAATGTCAGNCGTCAGTACAATCTGTGCGATCAGACGTCGTCAGTACAATCTGTGCGATCAGACGTCGTCAGTACAATCTGTGCGATCAGACGTCGTCAGTACAATCTGTGCGATCAGACGTCGTCAGTACAATCTGTGCGATCAGACGTCGTCAGTACAATCTGTGCGATCAGACGTCGTCAGTACAATCTGTGCGATCAGACGTCGTCAGTACAATCTGTGCGATCAGACGTCGTCAGTACAATCTGTGCGATCAGACGTCGTCAGTACAATCTGTGCGATCAGACGTCGTCAGTACAATCTGTGCGATCAGACGTCGTCAGTACAACCTGTGCAACCAGACGTCGTCAGTACAACCTGTGCGATCAGACGTCGTCAGTACAACCTGCGCGATCAGACGTCGTCAGTACAACCTGCGCGATCAGACGTCGTCAGTACGATAGATCATCGTGCACTCTCGGGGGACATCATCCTGCATTGAAGTAGTTTAAGCATATTGTCATGCATTGAAAGAGTATCATAATAAAGTGAATTGAATGAATTAATCCGTCATCACTCTACAGAGTCGAAGATGACAAAATGGAAGTGCTATATATAAAAAAATAAAATGCTATATAAGAGAATAAAATGCTATATATAATAGAATAAAATGCTATATATAAGAGAATAAAATGCTATATATAAGAGAATAAAACGCGATATATAAGAGAATAAAACGCTATATATAAGAGAATAAAATGCGATATATAAGAGAATAAAATGCAATATATAAGAGAATAAAATGCGATATTAAAAACCCTGGGGAATAGCACAATCGCAACACAAAAGCCCCGGTCAAATATTAAATGAAAAACCCTATGGAAAAGCACAATCGCAGATAAAACATTACATCAACGGAATAGTTCAAGAGATTCAATGAGAAATGTGTAAATTTTTGTTCTTGATATTGCAAACCAGGCATCTATAGCAGCTGCATGCACAAAAGCCCCGGTCAAATATCAAATGAAAAACCTGAGGAAAAGCACAATTGCAGCACAAAAGCCCCGGTCAAATATCAAATGAAAAACCTGGGGAAAAGCACAATCGCAGCACAAAAGCCCCGGTCAAATATCAAGTAAAACCTGGGGAATAGCACAATCGCAGCACAAAAGCCCCAGTCATATATCAAATAAAAAACCCTGAGGAATAGCACAATCGCAACACAAAAGTCCCAGTAAAATATCAAATAAAAAACCTAGGGAAAAGCACAATCGCAGATAAAACATTACATCAACGGAATAGTTCAAGAGATTCAATAATAAATGTGTACAGTTTTGGTTCTTGATATTGCAAACCAGGCATCTATAGCAGCTGTAAGCACTAAAGCCCCCAGTCAAATATCAAATAAAAAACCTGGGGAAAAGTACAATTGCAGATAAAGCATTAAATCTACGGAATGGTTTATGACATCAAATAATAAATGTGTACATTTTTGTTCCTGATATTGCAAACCAGGCCTCTAGGTGGAAGTGGGTGCCGTGCATAAACTTGGTATTTAAAATTATTTAGGACTCTTGATGAGAGAGCAAATCAAGCAAGATTATGTGCATTACGTTTGAAGATTACATATTGATAGCCTACATAACTGTTTTTATATACTACAAAAAATTAACCTTATTCAAAAGTTACTTTTTGAATATGTACATTGAAAAAAGCAAGACAACAGAGATCCTGAGGTAATGCTAATTTCCATCGTTTTGCTCATAGAATTCATAAAAAATATAACTCAGTACTCACTGCAGTGAGTGACAGAGAGCGCATTTTCTCGTTGACGAAAACTTGAGGTCACGGACGGACAGACATACGGACGGACGAACATGGCGAGCACTATAGCGCCTTTTTTCTACAAATGAGGAACTGCGCTAAAAACAAGCAAGAAAGCATTGATACTTGCACAATAACTTCTTCATCTGCTGCCAAAACCAAGCTGGTCATAATCAACCAGCAGATGTACATGAATAACAATGCTCACCTCAAGTGAATTTCTTCGACTTTCAGGGGATATTTATTGAAGTAAGCTTACTCTCTTGGTACTTTTTATTATTATGAAATATCAATTTGAAAAAATCTGCCTCAAAAGAAATCACAGCATAAAAACTCCCACAGTTTCTCACGAATTGGGGTACAATATTGATGAATTAAACCTACCTTTGAGGCACTGTAATTTGGTGTGATTTCTCCTCTATTTACTATTAACCTAATTTTGCTATTTATGTGGTATATACCTCCTTTCACTATTAACCTAATTCACTATTAACCTCCATTTACTATTGACCTAATTTTGTTATTTATATATATATATATATATATACCTCCATTTACTATTGACCTAATTTTGTTAATATGAGTATATTGTTAGAAGCACTTACTTTTTCTATATTTATCATCTATTCTGGCAAGCAGAAGATCCTGCACTGACGCCTCTTCATCAGACGAGGACAAATCTGAGCAGTCACTGCTTGGTGAGAGATAAAAGCAACGACACTTCTTATATTCCTTCCACTTGTACCTGGTGAGAGTAAAGAATTATTGATTGCTAATTTTTAATTATTAATTGCTAAATAATTAATTACATAGATATGAAATATATAAATATTGGTACATGAAAGAGTGAGAGATAAAAGCAGCGACACTTCTTATATTCTTTCCATTTGTACCTGGTAAGAGTACAGAATTATTGATTAATTGATCATTAATTAATTATATAGATATGAAATAAATAAATATTGGTACATGAAAGAGTGAGGTGTCGAATTAGTGGCACTTTTTAGATTATTTTCACTTGATTCTGGTTTAGAACAAGTCAATGGAAGCAAACTTTGATGAAGCTTGACAGTGAAATTCACTTAAATGTGAATACCGTATTATGTATAAAAAATATTCAGGAGCAATAGCAACACAAAATTCAGGAGATTTTCTCAAATAACTCAGTACAAAAAAAAAAAAAATTAACAGTTCTTTCTATACTTATTATCATTAATGGCACTAAAAAACACCATATTACTGTCAACAAGATACTGAATAAGTTGTCAATATTCTTAAATGATGCAAGCTAAATATTAATAATAAATATTAATAATTAAATACAAAATTAATAATTTGACATCTCATAAGCTCTTCCTATTCTCATTTTTTCAACAAGATTTTATGTGGCATTAGAAGCCGATCAGAGTGATATTAATTTCTTCCATTACTGCAACCTTTACCAATTCATTATCAATGCAGATTCGACCTTATCATAATTATTTAGTACCTAGCTAACAAAATAAGAAAGCCCAAATTTCCAATAAAAATTCATCAGATCATAAAAACAGTGACATAACTGAAATATTGGGGGTTTAAATGTTGTGCACCATTTGATTGCAACTGATATCTTTTAATGTATATTTTAGAGATCTTTAATTTAGTGCAGGTTAGAATGACATCTCAGGACTCGTCAGACTCAATTTGCACAATGGCACTTTTTTCAGTAAAATTGAACACAAAAATACTGCATGCAATTGAATTAAAATCCATCTGAATTCAATACATTAAATGTAAATCAAATGGGCTAAAGGAATCTTTGAATTATGCCTAGTGCAAAAAATAAATGGTCGAACAATGAATTAAATTAATAATCTTGATTTATACTGCAAATTCTTTAGTGTATTTCTACAAAAAAAAAATCAAATTCTTGCATATGGCAATCAAAAGGATTGGCTGATAACCATTGAAAATGAAGTTAAATTAGAAATGAAAGGAAGGGATAACCACATGACTTCAAAATAACAAAGAGTTCTTTCATAAAGCTAGATAATTTCAAATCAGAAAATATGATCTCCAGGGCCCATACTTTCAAAGTATGGTAAGAGATCGTAAGTTCATCAGCCAATCATTGACGGCCTTTCAAGCAAAGTCCACCAATCATAGACAAGAAAATAGAGCGTAAGTACTTACGTTCACTTAGCGAGTTTTGAAAATATGAAATTAGAGCGTACCGTAAGTACCCGGTACTTACGTTCACTTAGCGAGTTTTGAAAATATGAAATTAGAGCGTACCGTAAGTACCCGGTACTTACGTTCACTTAGCGAGTTTTGAAAGTATGGCCCCAGAACTGTCATTATTACTACAGTCATAATGAGACTCACGCAATAGTCACGAGCTCGCCATTCTTCTTCTTGGTTTCATCCAGCGGGAAGGCCTGTGTTGGCTCAAGAGCAGCAGATTTCACCTCGTACTCTTCAACAATCTTGTCAAGTAACTTCTGCAGATCCTGAACACCAGAGTAATTAAATAGAGAAATGTGTTGATTGAAGAGTTAATAATGCCTAATCTAGAAGTTTTAGTGTCTTCTCAACTTGTTAAGTATACCATAGTTAAAGTTTGTGAGGGAGAGGGGGTGCCATAGGACACATGGACTTTTCCCTTGCAATTCATCATTCGCCCTTTTCTCTTGTGAAATTTTTCATCATACGTGTTCACAAAAAAAAATTCATTATGTTTTGCAACATAACTCCATGATAAAACTTTCATAAAAATTTTGAATACAAATATCTTATATATTTATAAACTTGCTAATTTAAATTTAATGAATCCCTGAATTTAAGCCCCAATTATCAAATAACTGTTTTGATATTTATGCTATAAATTAAATATTCCAGATCAGAAAAGAATTCAACTAGTATTATTGATAATTCATTGCTAACATTAATAATTTGTTTCAAAGTAAATAGCAATGTTCTTTACCAACTGATATGGAACTCTCCATAAATTATTCTTGTAGTTGAGAACATGTAAAGCTTACAATAACATCAAATAAACACAAAACCCAAAAAAATGATCTCCAAATTTTGAATGCTTTTTTTAGTTATAAGAGGTACAGTGAGTAATTTTAGCTAGATTATATACAAGCTTTGTTAGTTTGATAATTTATAATTGCAAGTAAAAAAATTCAATCCGAATGCTTTGATTGTATCTACAATTAATTAATAATGATTAAAAAACAATAATGGACAAGCACCCAGAATGAATTATTACAAATAATCACGGTTAAAAACAACAAACTATTGAGCATCATTTTAAAACTTTAAAAAAGCCAAGCAATGCATTCAGTGGTACCGGTATGTAACCCTCCTTAAAAACATCTCTCGACTCAACCATTTCCCAATTAAACACATGGGTAAACTGATTCGGTCCCTTCAACACAATTCACAATTTATTACTGCTATTTTGTTGCTCTTTGCTCTGCTTTTTGTGCTTGATATTTTTACATAATCTGGTGCAATTATTCCTAATCGTGACCCAGTCTATAATCCCCTCCCTATACAAATGAACTAAGAATATGGAGCAAGTTAGTTTCATGGAATATATACCAATACAGATTCGACCAATACAAGACCGCAAAATGCTGTGAATGTTCGGCGATGTTCAGAATCGGCAACAGGCCTACGGCCTAATAAACGCTGAAACCGCTATTACTATTACCAATACACTTGGTTGGCTGATACATAAAAACATTCAACTGTTGCCTTCATGAACATTGTACTCACCTGCCAGTGGTGCAGGTGCATCCATTTCTCTGTGAGGTGAGGTAAGGTAATCTCAACACCTGACGAGTCTCTGTAAGAGGTTACTGGAACAGGACGTACTTCTGTTACCAGCACTCTGTCCTCCTTCACCTGCTCAGTGAAAACTTACTATTAGCAGAGATCCATAAAAAAATCAACATTGGTCTCTGTAAGAGGTTACCTACTGGAACAGGACATACTTCTGTTACCAGCACCCTGTCCTCCTTCACCTGCTCAGTGAAAACATATTAGCAGAGATCCATAAAAAAAATCAACATTGGTCTCTGTACGAGGTTACTGGAACAGGACGTACTTCTGTTACCAGCACCCTGTCCTCCTTCACCTGCTCAGTGAAAACTTATTAGCTGAGGTCCATAAAAAATCAACATTGGTCTCTGTAAGAGGTTACTGGAACAGGACGTACTTCTGTTACTTGCACCCTTTCCTCCTTCACCTGCTCAGTGAAAATTTATTAGCAGAGATCCATAAAAAAATAAACATTGGTTTCTGTAAGAGGTTACTGGAACAGGACGTACTTCTGTTACCAGCACTCTGTCCTCCTTCACCTGCTCAGTGAAAACGTATTAGCAGAGATCCATAAAAAAATCTGTACTTCTGTTACCAGCACCCTGTCCTCCTTCACCTGCTCAGTGAATACTTATTAGCAGCGGTCCACTGTGCAGAGAGTGGATGAATATTGCAAGATCTTTGGCGACGCTTCAGTAGCAAAATTTACACCTTCAGAAGATCTTGCCGACACATTTAGATTGAAATTCGTGCATTTAATATATCTGTCAGTCTTTCGCCAACTATTTAAAAAAAAGTAAGGCTTCCAGTATGTTGGATGGATCAGGATGCAGTGAAGCTTGTCCGGAAATCAGTTGCGATGAGTTTCCACAAAAAAAAAATGTAAACATCAAGTTTACGATTACGTAGTTGCGGTCACATTAGAGCAGTCAGACTGAATTATCACATGTTCAGTGGACACTTGCTGTACAATTGGACTGTTTTTAGGGTAAAATTAGTTATTTGGGGTAACACGTGCATGCAACCTTGTAAATAGTTTTTCATTACTCAGTGTAAATGGCTTTTCATTAAAAATTACCTGGCGCCGGATCTTAAAATTACCCGGCGACGCTTAGGGCTTAAAAACCCATATATTGGCGATGCTGTAGCCACCCTCTGCATAGTGGGCAGCGGTCCATAAAAAATCAACATGAGTGAATAAATTCATGACAACACAAATTAAACAGTAGAAGCAGTAACAGAGAATACTTATTAGCAGCAGTTAATACAGAATGAATGTGAGTGAATTAATGCCTAGCAATAGAGATCAAATTGTTAAATTTTTAAACATAGGAACCTGCCTATAAAATTATGAAAATGAAGGTATCAACAAAAATTTCAAGTAAAAACATCTAATGTGAGAAGAAATGAAATGCAAGATGAGAACAAGTTAAATGATTACTTAAGGTGTCAGACCACCACATACATAAATGAATTTATTCACTCTATTGAACAATGTCAACTGATTTTTCAATTTTGATTTTCAGAAAGCACATTATCATTTGAAGAAAAATTATGTATCACTCCTAATTAAGCACATTGCTGACAAGTTAAATAAGGAAGATGAGACAGAGAGACATTATCATTGATGCTATTTTTAGTAAATGTATAAGACAGGACTATTGAAAAATTTAGTGTAACACAGAAATTGGAGAAACAAAATTAAAAACATGGCATGAAACTTACCTTTAAAAAATCAATGTATTTTCCATATATTTTCATGCCAATGATATACCCTCTTCAAGGCACAAGTGGTAGAAAAAGGTAATTGGTAATTAAGTTTAGTGAGCTTGAAACAAGCAAAAATAAATCAATGCATGGAACTGAACTCTGAGTTTCAACCCTGAAAGGAAAAAAAATATGTTCATTATAATCAGACAAGAGAAATATATGTGTAGAAAACAGGAAGAATTTGACATGCGATTAAGCTTTCAACAGTTTCACAGAAATATTCCTTGAAATTTGCGGGTTCCCTTCATTTGAAATGGGAATGATTTTGTATCTACTTAGGAAGTTAGGAAAGCTTATTTTGAACTTCTGCAAATAACATGAAACAAAGAGCTTTTTCTGTCTTTTGTTCCAAATGGTACCAGGAAAGTTTGGAATCATGCAGTCTAATCATGTACTTCTGTCAATGATTGGATAGGTGGCGATTCATCTAGCAGAAACCTTGGGCTCTAAAAATTGCGGAGAAGCTCTGGTTGCAACTTGAAATGTAAATATATTACCATCTGATTGCTACTCAGTTTCTTTTTAACAGTAACTTTTCCATAAACTTGCATATAGTAGAAATTCTAGCAAAAAAATTATTGTTATCATATACTTATACTCTAGTCAAATATTAAAAATAGTTATGACTTATATGTACTGTCAAACAGGGTAATAAGGGATGGGCGGGGTAAATAGGGACGGTCGTCCCGCATTTCATAATGTTATAGCAGCTAAACTAATCCTAAAAACTAAAATAAGTCGCATTTTTTTCTATCTATGTAGCATAAAGCAAGGAATAATGGATTTTCAGCGCCTTTTTTTCCATAAATGAGAAAATGTGTTAAAAAATCTCTGAAAAAAGTGTGAAAAGTGAGATTTTTTAAACGTACTTCTGCTAAGATCTGTATAAAAAAATATATTCACCGTATTAGAAAATTTTACTTAAATAAAAGTTGCACACAGGTGTTGGCTTAAAACGTGACTGATGGAGTCTGACAAATGTTTTAGCTTTTATGGGCATTTCTCAACATTTTGTATTGATTAATTTAATCAAAAAAATTCCTTTTCTTAGGTCCTCATCATCGGCCTCATGTGCTGGTCAGGTTAAATTTTTCTAAGCAAATTTTAAATGTAAAATTTCACATTTTCTTGAAGTTTCAAATGATTTGCTGCCTTTTATTTTTTGTGACCCTGGTCTGGGCCCAGCATGATGTGCCCATACCCCATAAAAGATTCACAGTTTATTGCATAATTTTGTGTGATATTGAAAACTTTGTTGGTATTGGTAAAATAGTGAAAATTTTCATTTTTTTTAGATAAAATGTATTGCACAAATGTGTCAGACACGGATATAAATGACAAGTGAATATAATCAAATCAAGGAAGGCGTCATTGACATGGTATCAGACTTCAAAGCGAGTTCAAACCATGTGTGATGTCGGAAGAGTGTCAATTTCTGATGAACTCAGTGTATTGTTTGTCAGTGCAGTGGTGAGTGGAAGGCATAATCTGGTAAGCTTTTCAAATTTTGATCCATTTTCTTATGTAAACTTGAGAGTTGACGCTTGAGAATATACTACCTATCCAGAAATCCCCAGTCCACACTGGATCATAACTCCATGTCTCTACCTAAATTTGGTATCATCCTTACATCCTAAATTGAATGGCAATGATAGGATTTGGTAATTATTTTGCAAACCTCATTTTTAATTGGTAATGAAAATGTCTATTTCAGAACAGTTCTTGAATACACTTGTGAAAACTGAAGTTCTGTAATCGATAGAGTCTTCGAAATCACAAAATCATTAAATATAAAATATTTAGTTATATGAGTGAGATCATCAATTATCATAGAAGCTGTAAGAAAAAATAATTGTTTTTGACAATACAATACTTGATTTTTAGAAATACGATGCAAAAATTAATGATCCCAATTAGAATTCAACAGAATATTAGATCCCTATTAGAATTCAATTCAACATTTCTCATTCAGAAAAAGTTGGTACCTATTTGAAATTTATGATTTTACAAATTGCTTGAATGCAGTGCAGAAATTCAAAATCACCTTGGAGTGTGAATTTAAGTCCCATGACTGGAGAAACCTTCACAATTTATTGTACAATCACGTAAGATTGATATAAGCTTTTTGTCCCCTCGATGAACAGAGTTTATTTAGGTTCTATTGACTGTAACAGGAAGAACAATGCGATTCGACATATTAGCGGCCATCCAACAATCGGTCAATGGCTTTGATACACTGTATGGTCAAACTGTACAAATATTGTGGTAGACACATCATCCAAAAGTTTCAATGCAAAGATTCTTATTTAACCCTAATCGCGCAGGGTGAGCTGGAAAATGCCCTTATTTTCTAATACCCACAGTAAAAAAGTAACCACGAATCTCACAGCCTTGTCTGTTGCGATACTCTTCAACTGAGGTCTATTCTTGGTGTTGGAACAATAATATTTTAGCTATTTTGATCTATAATGATAAGGTGGTTCAGTGGTTCCCAAAGTGGGCGATATCGCCCCCCTGGGGGCGGTAGAAGGATATTTGGGGGCCTCTGGAAAGATCTGTGTTTGACCATTCTCTTTCAAAATTGCAGCATACTAAATATCAAGAAAGAGGTGTTTGTTTTTGTATGTGTCTGTCACCGGGGGGCGCTAGAGATTCACTGGGGAGCCCAGGGGGGTGCCAGCCTGAAAAAGTTTGGGAACCACTGAGGTAGATCATTAAGCAAACCACATATAAACATTTGCTACCGAGTAAGCGGACTCACGTGCCGGCAGCGAGCTACGCCCCTGTCGGACTCATGATATCAGTGTCCAACAAGCAACGGAGGTGGACGGTATACTCAAGCTTCCCGCTCCGCTGATGCATCTCATTTCATGCAGTTCTTTCAATGGCAGGCAATGAACTTGCAGAAAATGAGATAAAAAACAATAGGAACAAAGAAACTGAGAGAAACTAGTGATGAGGATGAAGGAGTTGCACCAGTGCTGGAGCTGCATATGCACCAGCAATAAATATGCACATGTTCTCAGGCACACGCACACGTGAATGACTTACAGTCTCGTCCACATGGGTAACATAGACACAAGTTTGAGCGGTCGCAGTTGTCGTACACGGGATTACGGGAGTGGCTCTGCTTGAGTACAGAAATTCAGTCCTTTCATTCTCACAATTTTTAAAAATAGGTTCGAGTTCACAATTGTGCATTTGAAGACTGCATTTGATAGGAAACAATCTATATTAATGGCTGGTAAAATAATCGCAGCATATGTAAAATAGAAGACACCTAAAAAATACTTAACAGAATTAAGGGCAGAAATCATTTGTACCCAAGGTTGTAGCATGACACGACAACCCAAGGTGATTAGGGTTAAAGGATAATAAATTGATTTATAATTATTTAATCCCAGCTATTGTTATAAATGAACATCATTCAATTTATTTTAAACGATTTTCATGAATTTGAATTACAATATTTATTTTGAAATCAACCATGTCATAGTAACAAAATAATTTGTTTAAGTTTTAGGCTTCCGAAAATATTTCAAACCTCTATCAGAAATATCATAATTACCGTAATCATTCTCCTGCATTGAGTACCTATATGAACGTTATGCACTGTGACAGTGTGACGTAATTGTCAGTTGCATGCCGGGTGCTGCCTTGGGGCCTTTTGTTGTTATGTGTAGTCTTGCTCCCATGAATTGCATGTTTAGCATGTGCATCATGGAAAAGTCTGCTTACAGTGTACTCATGGTAGTTGTTATTACTTTATGAATTTTAGTTCCCTGCAGTCAACTTAAGAGACAAATTTTTAACGAACTAATACTTTTTATAATTTTAATTGTTAAGTGAAAGCTGCAGGCACGCAAGTTTCAAGTGATTACTTTATAGAACCTTAGCTTAGCATACCCATACGTGTTTCAAATTCAAGCCTTTAAGAAGTTAATTTTTTTGCCTCAAATAATGTTGTATCGAAAAACTGGCCTAGGTGTATCTAGTCTAGGTGTATCGGGAATAATATATAAACCGTCAATTTTAGAATTCCATCCTGCCGGGCGGGCGTAGAATGGAATTCCTATGGCAGCATGACCACAAGAGTGCTTAGGTAACTCAATTTTTTCTTAAAAAAAATTAAGAAAGATGACACAGTTATTTTGCCTATGATTTTCAAAAATCATCTGTGAAACCATTCTCTCCAATCCCCATGAAATTTTTTTTCTCTCCAAACCAAATTCCCCCTATTATTAATAGGGGGAATTTGGTGTGGAATTCTAGCGGGATAATAAATTAACCAGTACACATAGGCTGACATAGCATATTGGAAAGCAGGACCTGAAAACTTGGAAAGGCCAGGAACTTTACACTTTCAGTCCATTATTTACATATCCTATCCCTTTCAGAATTCCAGCTGTGATTGGTTGATAGGATTGTGATTTTAGCCCCTTTCAGCTTTCCAGCTGTGGTTGGATAATGGAATTGTAATGCTATCTACTTTCTAGCTGTGATTGGTTGATGGGGATGCTTTCAAGCTGTTATTGGTTGATGGGGATGCTTTCAAGCTGTGATTGGTTGATGGGGATGCTTTCAAGCTGTGATTGGTTGATGGGGATGCTTTCAAGCTGTGATTGGTTGTGCCCATAAGCCCCACCCCCAAGTATGGTATATGTACTACACCCACTCAGGATGATGTATGTTTTCGGTGAATTTTCCCGCACATTTTCACTTTTTTGAAGCTATTGCTATGCACAGTTGGCGCAATGTAATGAAAATTGATTATCTTGGCGCACGTGTTCGCGCAATCCCGGCCATCTTTATTTTAGAAGAAATTTTCTCCAAAGTCATATGGCAACACTGAACACCGTCTGTTTACATTTCGTATGTATAACAGCTGCAGTTTACGATTACCGTATGTTCCGTATCCGACAAGGCGGACAACCGGAAGAGTCGGAAGTAACCAGGACATGTCTTACATTTTATTATTGTCAGTTCGACTCGCATAGTCAATATACTCGCGTATATTGTCGACTAAAATAGTAGAACTATTTTAGCTTTCTGAAGTACGGCGCACGGCGCATTTTTTTTGCCAACGTAGTACAGCGCACCGCGCAGGTCATTAAAATGACAAAATAAATTCCCACGCACCTGGCACATCTTCCTGACCATGGTACTACACTAACTACAGTACTGGTTAACTAAATACTTGACTGAAACTTGATCATTACAAACAAAAGGCCTGGAAAATGTAAAAAAGTCCATTAAATAAAAGTCAAATAAAAAATATCTATCAAACAAGAGACATCCAAATAATTCTTTTACAAATCTAAATTATTATCTAATGTCCTATAAAATTGAAACATTTTGTCTACTTTTGATCGTCCACATAGTGGCAGAGCAGAGAGTTTTTTAGACTCTCCTATAAGAAGGGGAAAAGAGTCTAAAGGGGAAAGGGGAAGGACTACATAGAAGGGGAAAACCTAGCTATTACGTGAAGGAAGTGGTTGACCTTATCGCCTCAGGGCTGCTACATTGCCTCAATTTCCTCAAGCCTGTCAT
>NW_025937239.1:0-3686 GCF_000764305.2 Hyalella azteca | reverse complement strand
ATTTTCACCTTTTTAAGCTATTGCTGTGCAGTGTGAATTCTAAGAATGGAAGTTCACTTATAAAAAAGCTTTCCACCCAAGGTGAAAAGCTTTCCTTTGATACAGTATTACAGTGCTCTGCCAGATGACTGACTATATATGAAAAGGAGGATCAAAAGTGGACAAACTGTTTCAATTGTATAGTACAAGTACATCAGGTTTGTTATAGAATTACTTGGATGTTTCTTGTTTGATAGATATTTTTATTTTTATTTTATTTGATGGATTTTTTAAAAAATTTCCAGGCCCTTTGTTTGTAATGATCAAGTTTCAGTTAAGTATTTATCATTTAGTAAACCAGTACTGTAGTACATATACCATATTTGGGGGCAGGGCTTATGGGCACAACCAATCACAGCTTGAAAGCATCCCCATCAACCAATCACAGCTAGAAAGCAGATAACATTACAATTCCATTACCCAATCACAGCTGGAAAGCTGATAGGGGGCTAAAATCACAATCCCATCAACCAAATTCACAGCTGGAATTCTGGAAAGGGATAGGATATGTAAATAATTGACTGAAAGTGTAAAGTTCCTGGCCTTTCCAAGCTTTCAGGTCCTGCTTTCCAATATGCAATGTGTACTGGTTAATTTAATATCCCTCTAGAATTCCACACTGCTGTGCACAGTTGGCGCAATGTAATGAAAATTGATTCTCTTCGCGCACGTGTTTGTGCAATCCTGGCCATCAATTCTACGTTGCGCTGCTGGGCACGAGCAGTTTGTGGAGGAACAGATGTAATACTCACATTACTCAGTACAGTATGCCTTTAATTATCTTTCAATAATATATGATTTTTCTTGATATGGAAATTTGGTGAATGAGAAATCTAGAACTTTATTTTACTTTTAGTAGAAATTTTCTCCAAAGTCATATGGCAACACTGAACACCGTTTGTTTACATTTTGTATGTATAATAGCCGCAGTTTATGATTACCGTATGTTCCGCATCCGACAAGCGGAAGAGTCAGAAGTAACCCGGACATGTCTTACATTTTATTATTGTCAGTTCGACTCGTGTAGTCAATATACTCGCGTATATTGTCGACTAAAATAGTAGAACTATTTTAGCTTTCTAAAGTACGCCCCCGGCGCATTTTTTTACCAGCATAGTACGGCGCACCGCGCAGGTCGTTAAAATGCCAAAATAAATTCCCGCGCACCTGGCACATCTTCCTGACCATGGCTGAGTAGCAAAATTTACCCCTTCAGAAGATCTTGCTGACACATTTAGATTAAAACTCTTGCATTTAATATATTTGTCCGTCTTTGGCCAACTATTTAGAAAAAAGTAAGGTTTCCAGTATGTAGGATGGATCAGGATGCAGTGAAGCTTGTCCGGAAATCAGTTGCGATGATTTCCCGCCAAAAAAATGTTAACAAGTTTACGATTGTGTAGTGTAGTTGCGGTCACAATAGAGCGCTCAGACTGCATTCTCACATGTTCAGTTGACACTTGCTGTACGATCGGACTGTTTTTAGGGTAAAATTAGTTATTTGGATTAACACGTGCATGCAACCTTGTAAATAAGTTCGTGGCTTGTAAATAGTTTCTCATTACTCAGTGTAAATGGCTTTTCATTAAAAATTACCCGGCAACGCATCTTGAAAATGGTTGGCGACGCTTTGGGCTTAAAAATCCATATATTGGCAACTCTGCTTCCACACTCTGCACCCTGGCCCTAAAACAGTTAAATGGCAGAGATAAAATTTGTCTTTACTGTAAGTTGAGCACGTGTTAATGCAGTCTGACCGCTTTGACATGACTGCGACTATGTGCAATCTTTAACAAAACGTTTAATTGATTTGTTTTACATTACAATGTTTATGTTTTTTCTGCAGGATATTTTGGCAGGAACGGTAAAGCAATGTGGATTGCGGAAGTTGAAAATTTTATGAAGTGATATGTTTGCTAAGTGCAAACCGCGATTTTTCAATCAAACAAAAATTTATGACATTCGAGGCTGAGAGATTTCATAAATACTGCAATTATATATTAGAGCCGCGATATTTCAGATAAAAATAGGACTTTTCCAGCCCTGTTTGCCAGGACAGAAATTTTGAACCTGAGTTATTAAACTTTAAAACTATACAATGGTAAACTTAGATAATTATCTATCAAGTTAGATAAGTTTAATTCACATAGTGGCATGCAAGCATGGAAAACCTCTACCATTAGGGCCGTCCGGCCGTGAATAGAGCTTTCCTACCATTTCCAGAACCACGAAATTTCCGTCAAATTGATTACCTCCTATGTAAGTGTTAACAAAAGTCCATGATCGGGCCGCAAGTTTCCAAATGTATAAAAATTCCTCACTTTGGAGCCGTGAGATTTCAGAAACAAATGGGAAAATTCCAATACTGGTGGCATGGAGATTCTGAGACTATAGATGGCAGTTCATCTCAAGTTATCTGATGGTATTGACTAAAATCCAGACCAAGTGACTAAACCCTGAGTTTCCTACCCATGTATTTGGGTTCACAGAAAAATTGCATTTTTTGTTTGAACTAATTGATAGAGAATGATCTGAAACTTCAGAGAACATGAAAGATTTTTATAAAAATTTTCTATGTAAGTTAACACTTTGACAGAAATTCACTAAAAAGGTATTATGTTTTCTGGACATTTCAGAACATTCTCTATCGATTAGTTCGATCAAAAAATGAACTTCTCTCAGACCCGAATATGCTGGCACAACAAAATTTTTCTAAGTAAATATAAAAATTGTATGTGTAAAATTAGAAGTTTTCTTGACGTTTCCGATGATTTGCAGCATTTTATTTTTTTGTGAACCTGATCCAGCAGACAGTCCATTATGACCATAGTGGCAAACCAGAGATTTTTTAGAATCAGTTCATTTTCGATTTCCTCATTTACTCAATATTTAAACCTATCTCATATATGATAATGCTGGTATCCAAGATACTTAACTGGTCTACTTATAGTACTCATCAAAATTGAACTTGAAGGAGAGTCTAAAAAAACTCTCACTTTGCCTGAGAACTAGGTAATCCGGGTCTGGGTTTTAGTAAGTACCACCTTATCTGATCTGCTTGAAGTAGGGATATGGGATGTGCACAAAAAAAAATTTCCTCTTATCCTAATGAAAATTATGCAGCTGAAAAAAGATTATTTTGGAAAATTATCATATAATTATAAGTGGAATACAAATAGAAGTGAAAAAGCTACAAATTTTTTATTTTATTAAATTTTTTTTATTAAATTATGTCTCTGCAATGGGTCAATTTTAGGCACTCTTGGAAAAACTGTCATTGCTAGCATTCATATGAGCCAATTTCAAAGATTTTTTACCCATATATCTTATCCATAGTGCTACAATTGTTATATTTTCAATAAACTTAGCTTAATTTTGTATCTTAGTAGTCAGACAAATCTTTTGTTAATAAATGAATTAAAGAAATTACATATCTAGTACATAGCCAGGAATGGTAGGAAAGCTTTAGTTGTAAGTCATGCAGAGCTTTTAAAAATCTATCTTTTTCTTGAATATCATGGCTTTAATATCACATTAATTTGATAGGTCTGAAATCTTCTGGCTCCTAAGTCATATAATTTGGTTGATTGAAAATATTGTAGTGTGATAATTTTTATTTGATGAGATTTCAAACTTCTGTAGTTCAG
>NW_025937238.1:0-17907 GCF_000764305.2 Hyalella azteca | reverse complement strand
CACGTCTTTATGATGGAGCCGCAATCCTCATTACGTTGTTTAGGTTGCTACCCAAGATTTCAATAAAGTTTCATGGAAATGACTTTGGATTAACCCACGGCGGAAATCCCTGTAGCCTGGGAGTTGAAGCTGTGACAATTTCGTTGTATCATCAGGTTTCATGATGGAGTTACATATATGTATAAGGATGAATTAGGTTATTTCTGAAAAACTACAAGTTATACGAGTATAGATTCAGGAAATTTCCATCAAGCTCATCAATATTGGAATGGTCACTGAATTAGACGTTAGAAATGCTTCTATTCTTCATTTTGCAGCAGTTGCAAGCAATATTTCAGACCCCGTTAAAATTGTTTGCTAGACGAATGGTTATTTCAACAAAAGAACTGTTCAGCTTTGGACATATGTCTGCATGCTTGAGCTTATTGCTAAAGCAGAAGATTTTTTTATGAACTATTGCTTACAAGTAACCCATCTGTGAGCAACATATTTGATTTGAGGATTTCCCATAACTATAATATATTCCGTTATTAATTAGATTGTCTCTTCGGGAATTAAGAGTGCAGTTGATATATTTAATGCTTGAGAAGAACTACATGTGAAACTCAATACTGTCATTGCAGCAGCCGATGATTGATGCAGAAAGATCCTTATTTGCTATGAAGTGTGAACAACTGAAAGCTGCAATCAAGTTACTCCATTTTGTTAAGATTAACATGTGCTTCTCCATTCTCTTGCGTAGTCTTTCTTTTATCAATTAACGCAGAATTTGAGGCCCTTGGAGAACTGTTTGCTGGATAGAAATTTAATGTGACGAAAGTTACACGACATGATACGGTTAATAATTCAACGATTATTTTAAACACAACGTTGTTCATTCGGCAGGATACATAAATGGAATAGGATAAATTGGCTTCACTTGCATTACAATAATGATCTTACGTGCCGAGGTTTAATAAGTTCTCCCCAATAAACACAAATATTTTAATTGAACGAAAAGTAAACACTTATTTTAGGAACATTTGAACACAGTTAAATATAACACAAGTTTAGAGCATTTTTCCACGGCACAAAACTGTTTCTTACTTTATAGGCTTGAAACTCAGCATAGCGCCTATTTCTCCACAACACAGTACATAAGATTTCCGTGTTATAATATTAATACATACAATAATGACAGTAGGATATCTAATATGCTGGAATACAGAATAATATGCTTACCTCCGCAGTTGTCCGAATTCAACTGACTAGTCCCTGCTCTTATCCCAGAACAAGTCTGCCTGAATTCTTACGCTGCTACAGGATCGTCAACACCTTAATTAACTTATTCTACGTTTCCCACACCGGTCACTATTGTTCTTCTTCTCACTGTTTCCCGAAGTTTTCCCGAATATTCAGCTAAGATCCCTACAAATACCTCGAATCAATTATATTGATGATGTATCGATTGATTTTTTTCATTTGCGATTATTGCCCTCATTTCTAACCACGTCATGTGAAAATAGAGTCTAGTTGTAAACGTCTATGCATGGAAATTGAGCCTCTGATAGACTGCTCCGATCTTAAACTAAGCTAGTAGTACTAGACTGCATATATATAGCGTGCAGAGATTCCAATGCACCCTCACTTCGCCCCATTATATGGGGGGTTTGGAGGGGGCATTTTTTAACGCATTTTTTCAGATTCGGTCTGTCCCGAACGTATCAGGTACCAAATATGCGCGCCCAGCAGTCGCCCCACGGTTGTCAAAGAATAGACTGGATCCTAATCAGGTGCTTATTTCCCTCGTACAACCAGAACCTAAAGCGGGCATAGAGCCGCTAACTTACACCGCTTGGCGAGCTTGGGGCGTCCTTAAGCCAGCGGCTAACAGGAATCAAAATTTTGATGTGGTAGATTCCTGCAGCGACCCCTTTTAAAACCATGTGAAATATATTGGAAGTACATACATGGATAACACGTTTGACCACAGCGGGAAACAATTAAAGGTAACTAACATGAGAATACTATTTCAATTTTTCACAGATGTACATCACCCGAGGTCTGTGTAGGCGATAGCGTCCAAGGCGAAGCTGAGGGCGGTCTGGCTGATGCCGTTGAGTGCAGTACACTTTACAGACTCGCGAAATTTCGAAGAGCCGTCGTCGTGGATCCTAAAGCACGGCGATGTGCGGGAAACGTGAGGATGCTACGTGAATTTCTTTACGATCGTTGCTTCGACCGTCGACGAAATCACGGGGATGGAATCGGTTTCTTCGGTGCAGGACGTTCGCCGATGGCTACGAATCGGTTTCTTCGGTGCAGGACGTTCGCCGATGGCTACGACTAGAAAATAGTCTATTCTGTGCTGATTCTCCGAAGGCGTACTAAATTCTTCTCTGATGTCCTACTCAATAAGACGAGACTTCACCGGAATACTGTCCTTTACACTTCACTCTATCGATCACACTGGAGAGTCTCCAACACGAGACTTCCTCACAGAACGCACGAGACTTCCTTCCAGCACGCCGGCTGACCATCACTGAGCTCCCTCTTCTTCTACCTCCCGTCTTTTATAGCCCCGTTCGCTACCCGCGTACGTGATGCGTCCTACCCCCGCTTTGTTTTGAATTTTAAACCGTCGGCTTCCATCAGTCTTCAATGGTTCTACATATATTAACAATTTTGAGATACTATGAATTTCTATACGAATCAGATTGACATTTATTCCAGACCCCTTGAGCCGCGGCCATATGGAGAAGAACGAGCCGACGGTGGCTGCGATCCAACGCTCCAATGTCCAAGTAAATAACCATACCATATCTGCTCCCACATATTTACACATCTCGAATATCCTTCATTCCGAACAAGACTAAGTATTGTGGTAGAAATGGTCAATGAACTTTGAGGCATGTTAGTATTATTGCCAGGAATGCATCGCAAAATCATAATTTGGATGCAAAATTTAGTCAGCCCTGTATTTCTCATGATATTTGTCTCGTATGTTTTTTCCTTTTGTAGGACGTTGACGGTTCTCCTTCGGAAAGAGAGGCAATAATGAACAATTTCTTGACTGAGAAGGAGAAGCCAAATCTTATGAATGGAGTAAGTTTTGATCATCTCAAAAGCATAGGTGGGCAGTAGCGCGCTACATGTAGCGGCCGCTACTAGCGGCCGCTACTAGCGGCCGCTACATTTTCAGTAGCGGTAGCGGTAGCGGCTCTACATTTAAGGCAATGTAGCGGTAGCGGTAGCGCCCGCTACATATTTAAGTAGCGATACGAGGTTTTGCCGCTACAGCGCTACCGCTATAAAATTGTTAGGAATAATTACAAAGTCACAAAATAAACGTTAACGAAATAAAAATGTCCATCGGTAACCTGATTTTCGATTTGCCAGTTCAAACGAAAAATATTGTTCGATATATTGAAAAAACTAATAAGAAAATTGCGAATAAAACAAATTCTCTGGTCTTCAATGAAACCTGCTTGAAAGAATAAATATATATATATATTCATTTTACATAACTTTACAACTGCATTACGCAAAAACTATTGCACGAACATCCATGGTAGTAGCTTTGTTAAACGCGTCTTGTTTGTAGCTTTCCAACTAGTGCAAACACTTTGTAATTAACGAGAGTAATGATCTATATATACAGATTTAATTCAAATAAATCTTTGCACATATTGTTAAAAATGTTCATATATATATTTTTAAAATTGTCTTACGCAAAAATTATAGCACGCACAGACATGCGGTAAACTTCGTTAGACGCGCCTTTTCAGCAGCTAAAAAATGAGTCAAGAAAAGCCGAAATTTCAGATTTTTAGGGTAGCCGGTCCCCTTAATAGTATTAAATATTATTTAAAAACCAGCATGATACATACATAATATAAATTACAGAATAAAACTGTACGACAGATTTCGGTGTAATGTTGTCAACCTCAGCCTGTTACTAGTGTCAACATTTTAGTTGTTACCTGTTAAGTTGTTACCAGTTACCACTTAATTACAGGTTTTTTTCGTCTTTCAGTTTGCTTACAGTTATTTTTACACAGTTATTTTTATGTTTCACCTTCCCTACATGGATGTCTACTTTAATCTACCAATCTCAAAAATAATCCACATATATATACAAAAAGACTGTGTATATGTGGATGTGTATTTATGTGCATATGTGGATAATTTTTTAGATTGGTAGATTAAAGTTCACATCCATATAGGAAAGGTGAAACATAAAAAACTGTAACTTTTATTTACTGTATCTAACCCATACTTGTTCGGTTAGGTTAATTGCAATAAAGTTGCATTGATATGTTTTAAAAATGTTTTATTATCATTAAATGTTAATGAGTAAATCCCAATAGCAGAACAATAAATATTAAGAGATTTCTAATAATTTTGCCATTGTAGCGGCTAATGTAGCGCGCTACATTTTACTGTAGCGGTAGCGGTAGCGCCCGTTACAATCTAGTGGATGTAGCGGTAGCGGTAGCGCCCGCTACATTTAGAGCATGTAGCGGTAGCGGTAGCGCCCGCTACATTTAGAGCATGTAGCGGTAGCGGTAGCGCCCGCTACATTTAGAGCATGTAGCGGTAGCGGTAGCGGCGCTACATTTCAAAGTAGCGCTGCCCAGCTCTGCTCAAAAGCAACAGTAATGGTGTAAAGCCACGTCCTGTTAAGGGCCTGATGATCGCAGCCATTGTTCTGTTAACAGGGGTACTACTGTGAGTTGCTCTCAGGCTTTACGGATACGTTCAAAGTTGTAAGCCCTCACACGATGTGATATCACACGCGGTATTAATGACGTGGGCGAGTGATAGGGTACGAAACGGAAAATAGTTCCGTATCATAGAAAATGACAAAAAAAACAATTAGTTCGAAGCATCAAAGTAGGAAATGCCGTGCATTGGTGATTCTGAATATTTGGAGTGCTTAAACGCTCAGCCGTCGCATTTCTTTCAACTCGACTAGCAATGAAGAGAAATAAATATGCGAAGAAGATACATTCGATTTCAGGACATTCAAGAAGATTCATTATGCAAGCGATTCACTTGTTGACTTTAAATACGACAAATATAAGAAGTTTGATTTACAGTATTCTCATCCAATCTGATGCATTAATTGTTTGAGGTGCGACTGTGTACATTTAAGATTGCCGCTGAGGTTAACCTGTTGTCTACTTCCCTAATTACAACACTTCTTTTTAACTTCACTTCATGTTTGTCTGTTTGTCTGTCTGTCTGCTACAAATCTTGTAATCGAAATTTAATACACTTCTACTTACCCTATCTATCTGAAATTTTGCACACCTGCGTAAAGTTAGAGACAATGCATAAATCAAATGACAAAATAAATAATTTTTGGATTAAAAAATTGTTTTTTCCAATATTAAAAAAATTTTAAAAATAATTTCGTCAGCTACAAATCTTATAACCGATATTTCACACACTTTTAGCTGTCCAATTGATCTGAAATTTTGCACACTTGTGTGAAGTTGGAGGCAATGCATGAATCAATTGACAGAATAAATAATTTTGAGAAAAAATTGTATATTTAAAAAAAAAAATTGAAAAATTAATTTTTTTAATATTCGAAAATGAAATGAGAAATTCATTGTACATCTGTAACATTGGAGACACTTGATTCTTGAGAAGAGTGTCTTTAAAAAGTAATTTTTAAATGTAATTTAGTTTTTAATTTTCAGTTATAAGTTTTTAGTTTTTAGTTTTTAATTTTAATAAGAGAATTGGTTCGCAGAACGAAGCCAGAAGGAAACGAGAAGCGCGCAGCGCGACGAGGAACTCGTGCACTGTAGAATACGTACGCACATATAAGTACAAGTTCGAACGTTAACAGTGTAGAACACAATATTTAATTTCAGTTGAATGAGTCACTGTTTCAGGGTGAATATGTCTCTCTCTCCAATTCTCACCATATATTGCCGGTGGCAACAGTACGTATAAGCAAGGATAAGTTCAGTTCAAAAATCAAAAACGACAGAGTTGAAGACCAAGTAGAGGCGGTTAGGTTGATTCTTATCTGAATAAGACAGAAAACCAACTTAAGCCTAAAATTAATGGAATCAAAGTTATACCGCAATGGATTTCAATATGATTCAAGAATAATGTTTGATTCGAGAATAATATAAATTCAGAATAATGGTAACAGTTTGAAATCTAAATAACAAACCTATTTGTTTCCGTTGAGGAACCCTAGACAAGAGTTCTCATGTAGAGAACTATTAGAAAGAAAATAGTGAAAACAGTATAAGGAGTGTTCGCTCGTACCTAAAGAGTTAAAGCGCATGCAAGCATGCAAGTTAATTCACAGCACTAAGGCATGTGACATAATCGGTATAAACCGAAGCTCCAAGGAGCCAATAACCCCTACGGGTTCAAAGCACTGGCGTAAAGCCGGTAAAGCAAGATCTTAATTAAACGAGCGAAACACAGAAGTTCTAACATGCATTAAATTGAACAAAATAAAATGAAAACACACTCGCACAAACTCAAATTAAGGTATAGATAAGCAAGAGTTAACAAAATTGGTATTACTGTTTGAGCAAGAGGTCTTCACTCAGGTAAGGTTAAAGCAATATTAACTAAGATCGAGCTAACGAGCGTCGACTTTGCCTCCTAACACGCGACAAACGATAAGCGTATAAACATGAACCGAGTTAATTAGTTATAAATTTTAACATATTCCGGGCCAGCCAAAGCCGCAATTTTAATTGCAATGGCGTAGCCTCTCCTTGCAGCGCACGGCCGCCGCACGCTCGGGACGTTCAACGGCAGTCGGCACCTCCGCTTCCGCTTCATCAGCAGCCTCGTCTGCTGAAACAGACGACAAAGATAATTCTAATGGTTGTAAAAGATTAATAGAGTAATTTCCTTCAGACTTGTCAGCTCTAACAAGTCTAACTGATCTGATTTTGCCATTGCTTCCTCTAAATAGCTTAACAACTCTACCTAGCTCCCACAATGGCTTAATTTTAGTTTCAGAACTAATTAAAACAATGTCTCCTACTTTAATTTTATTCTCCCACCCATCTGAATACAAATTATTTCCAGTCTCCCGCAAAGACAAGAGGTACTCCTGATACAAGAGGTCCCTAAATTTGTCCAAGCGATCGTCTCTCCTCACTAACGCTTCAAGAAGCTCCTCTCTACCTACAGCCCCTGACGATGTCCCAACTGCTCCTGAAAAAAACCAGGCTTTTTCCGACATCAAACATCAAGAAACTGTTTGGCGTTACAACTTCCCTTAGATCTTCAGAAATTCTGTAAGTGAGGGGACGTGAGTTGATGGCAAACTGTACATCTGATAATAAGGTAATGAATTCAAAATAATCTAGACCTTTGCGGCCAACAGTTTTGTACAAACAACCTTTAATGGTCCTGATCATGCGTTTCCAAGCTGACCCGACCCATGCACTGTATAACGGGATTCTAATATGCTTCATGTTGTTCTTCTGAAGATAATTATTGAAATCATCATATGCAGAATTCCCTAATACTTTAGCTGACTTAATAAAAGTGCTAGCATTGTCACTGTAAATGGCATCTGGGATACCGTAGCAATTACAAAATCTAGTAAATGCCTGCAAGAAATCACTAACGGACATGCTAGGTACTAATTCTAAATGAATAGCTCGAATACTAAGGCACGTTAAGACTTATAAATACATTTTCACGAAAGAGTTTCCCAGCTTGACATGAAAATGACCAGTGTAATCAACACCAACATTCTTAAAAGGTCGCAAGTAATTGACTTTACCGCCAACAAAATAAGTCTGTCGGGGATATTTGAATGCCCGACTGTTCAATTTACGACACGTTATGCACTGCGCTAACACGCGTTTGATTACTGAGCGACCCGCAGGAATCCAAATCCCCGAGTTTCGCAGAAAGTTTAATGTGGAACCAAGTCCCAAATGTTTGCATCTGAAATGAGCATCCCAAATGAACAAATTAGTGAGGTGACTATTTTTAGGCAAAAGCAATGGGTTTCTAACATCGTCAGCGAGGTAAGTGCATTTTTCGAGCCTGCCACGTGAGCGTAGCACACCCGACTCGTCCAAAAACAAATTCAAATTGTTGACCAACACTGGAGGTTTAATTTTACCTTTGGACTGCAAAAACTCAATTTCAGGCCCGAACGAAATGGATTGCTTGTGCTTTACCCAATACAACTTAGCCTTCTGAATGGCTTCAGCTTCGTCTTGGGCACTGCGTCTAAGCTGGGCAACAAATTTCAAAACCAAAGCGGTTATGCGAATCATCTTGTGCAAGTTAGAATACTTATCAGTAGGGAAAATTGGTTCTGGCACACCTGCAACCGCTGAGCCAGTTGGCAGAGTACTTTTGTCCTCTCGTCCCTGCAAAGCAAAGTTAGAGGCCAAAGCCCCATTAACAGGCGACAAACAACCAAGCTCACGCTGGGGCCAAACAAAAGTTGACGAGAGGAAATCTGGACCATGGATCCAGAATTGGAACTTCTTCTGAAATTCGACAATATTAACATCTCTGGTAACCAAATCTGCTGGATTGAGTTCGGTAGGAATGAACCTGAACTTTGCGTCTAGCCCGTACTTTTTCTCTAGTTCTACTCGAAATTCAGAAATGTCTTTAACTCTGTTCCTCGCGAACACATTCTTGGCCTTGACTTTGTTCGTCAAGATCCAAGACAGCACAATCTGCGCATCAATGCCAAATGTTACTGAAGATACTTTAAATTTTTCGCTCTCCAAAATGGAAAAGAGACACTTGAAGGCCAAAAACACAGCAAGTAATTCCAAAGTTGGAACAGATTTTGATTTAATTGGAGCAATCTTATTCTTAGAGAAAATCAAGTTAGAATTGCAATGATCATCATACTGCTGAACTGCATACATTGCACAGCCATAAGACGTTTGTGAAGCGTCAGAAAATAAGATTAAAGATACCTCTTTATCAGAGTCAATGGTTTTGCGCTGGAAGGAGAAATTAGTCAACTGTTGAACATTAGACGATATTGTCTGCCATTCCTGACAATGCTCTTCATTAAGAGGGTCGTCCCATGCGTATTTAGCAAGCCAGAGTTTCCTCAGAAATATCTTACTAGATACTAAAGCAGGGGTCACAAGTCCCAGGGGATCGAACACTTTAGCCAACTGAGACAATACTTTCCTCTTAGTTGCAGTACCCTCCGTAGATACCGGACTCATTCTGGATACGCACATCGTGTCCGTCGCAGGATAATACTGGTAGCCAAGGACCTTCTCACTGCTACTCCCGTGATCTGTACCACAACGGTCATTGTGAAATTCTCTCTGGAGAGCAGCGTTGTTGGACACCCAACTACGTAAAGTGAACCCACCATCAGCCATTCTGGAAGTGGTCTGATGGTACATCTGCAACAAACTCTCGTCATCGTTACCTGTGAAAAACAGATTGTCAACATACATGTTCTCGCGTAAGACACGAGAGCAGACGTCATCAGGATATTTCTTCACATGATGCTGAATGACGAAATTAAGGACAAATGGTGAACAAGACAAACCGAAAACCAAGGAAGTATATCGGTACGCTTTAAGGTTGTTGTTGGAATCTCTCCACAAAATTGAGAAGCGGTTGCGATCAACCTCATTCTTAAGTTTAATCATTAGAAATGCCGATTTGAAATCGGACATAACTAGGTAATCATTTGACCTGATGTTAAGAAGTAATCCAAAAAGTTTGTTTAATAGGTCTACACCTGGAAACGCTGCCTCATTCAGAGACGAGGAATCCCCAATCTTAAGACTGCAATTCAATACAGGGCGAATCTTTTTGGTGACTTGAGCCTCCTCTCTAACAACCGGTCTGTGTGTAATCCAAATGTGATCATTCACGTCAATTTCATCTAGCGGAAGTTCCTCAAGAACTCCGTCTGCAAGCTGCTTAGCGAACACCTTACCGTAGGCGTCGCGCATACCGGTCTTGTCGAGCCGCTCTATCACTCTCCCAAGTACAGCCTTGGCAACTTTAAAGTTTGGTTTAACATCAGCAATTTTATCAGGCCACCAGGGTATTTCAACAAAATATTTACCATCTTCTAGAACCAAAGACTTCTCAAAGTTGTCAAGGTGAGAAGCGTCAGAATTGGCAATTTCATTGTTAGTTTCTTTAATTCCAATAGAATCCAATTTAAACAGATTGTCCAAGTGGCCCTCAATTTCACTGTCTTTGGCAATACTAGCAATAGGATCTCGCATGTGCAGACGGGATCCAGAACAAAATTGACCAATGATAACGATACAGAACAATCTGACACTGCACTTGAAACCTCCCCAAGTGAAGCAATCTGACTTGAAGTTAAGAAATTCTCTACATCTCCAAAGGGAGTAAGTTTACCTGCTAATGAAAATGCACTGCCTCTTAAGCACGGAACTACACGGAAATCTTTCAAGAACTGCAATACATCTATTCCTAATAAACCTTCCAGTTCTACTGTGTCTCTACAGTTGGTGAAGGAGCTGTCAGCCAGAGGTGTAATCCGAGAAATGTTCTCGCTAACTAATCCTAAGCCCTTCATGGCAAAGGTCAACCTGAACTCGTCACTGACAAGAATAGGTAGCTGAACGCGACCTCCAGCTTCTTCTAAATCAAAAAGCAAACTAATTTCTGAGAACTGTCTAACCCCACTCTTAAGAAAAGTATTAATTACAAAGTCCTTTTTAGTCCTATCCTGTGGTACACCTAGCTTATCTAACACCCGGTTATAGTGACGTAAGACTTCTGACTACCGGTGTCAATCAAAAATCTATCCTTAGTTTTCTTGTAACCACGGGACACTGTCAAAGTAATGGTTGGCAAAAGATGAGAGGAATTTAAGCACCAGTTTACTTTACTGGAAGGAGTTTCTTTTGACTTTTCAGAATTACATTTAAATTTAGGACACAAAGCTGAAATGTGGGTTTTCTTGCTACAAAAACGACACGGATAATCTAGGTTAGATGGACAAGAAGGCTTCATGTGCTTGGAACTTGAACACAAAAAACACAACCCTAACTCTTTACATCTAGAAATTCTACTNTGGAATGATTGGCTGCGCCACAGAACTTACAAGACTTGCTTGAAACACCTGCTGCCGAATTCACAAGAACTGATCTTTCGTCAGACAACGTACGGACAGGTTTTGCATCAGAGGCTTTGTCTTTTGGTTCAGCGGGCTTAATAGCTGAAGTATCCTTACGCAAGTTAAGCTTTCTAATGATCTCTACGTAGTTGTCAAAAATCTGATCTAAGCTAGGATAGTTGGTGTCTAATCTAATAATGAATTCATCCCTAACAATGGCAGGCAACTTGTGAAAATCCAAATGGCTAATAAACTCTGCAGAAGCTTCGTTGCTTAACAAATCACGCTTATAATGTTTCAGATCACTTAATACGCAACGAACTTCATTCAAAAAAAGTTTAGTTTCAAGAAAAGTATTATCAGGTTTAGGTTTCAATGCAAGCAGCTTCTGGTACAGATCATCAATAACGGCCTTACGGTTCAAAAATTCAGATTCAAGCAATTTTAAAGCAACATCATAATTTTCATCGTTAACCTGCAAATGCTGCAGAACTTTGTGGGCATAGCCTTGCAAATAAGTTTTTAAATAGGTGAATTTGGCTGAAGGCGAAAGAGTTTTACGGTGACCAATGCAGTTTTGAAGTTGCATAATGAAAGCACTGAACTCCAAATGACTAGCACCTTCCCCTGAGAATACCGGGCAGCTAAGATTAGGCAATTTAAGTTCAAAAGCAGTTTCGTTGACTTTGCAAGTTTGAGCTGATTTTTCTAAAGCGGCAATTTTAGTGGTAACCTCAATTAAATAGGCACTCTGACTTTCTAGTTCATTATCAAATTCCTCGGAAAATTCCGAAGAAACTCCTTGCAAGGATAAGATGGCGTTAATTTGTTCATCGACTGATTTTACATTTGACAACAGATCTTTAATGGAGGCAATAGCAGAACTCACCGCTGATTCAGGCGATTCATCCAGCATCTTAAGCAGCATGGTGATCTGACGCTTACGAACGGCCCTACTACGCCTCAGCTGCGTCAAGCCAACCTCGCTCCTTTCCGAATCGCACATTTCAGCAAATTAGGAGTTCAAGCTAGAAAAAATGGATTAATGCAAATGCACAGGATCGAAATGAGAGAGAGACCAGTGACTAACAAATAGATAAGAATTATATTGAATTTTGGTACAATTGGAAATCAAAAAACAAAGAAAGCGTTGAAACTTTTATTGTGGATCCGCCAAGAGAATTGGTTCGCAGAACGAAGCCAGAAGGAAACGAGAAGCGCGCAGCGCGACGAGGAACTCGTGCACTGTAGAATACGTACGCACATATAAGTACAAGTTCGAACGTTAACAGTGTAGAACACAATATTTAATTTCAGTTGAATGAGTCACTGTTTCAGGGTGAATATGTCTCTCTCTCCAGTTCTCACCATATATTGCCGGTGACAACAGTACGTATAAGCAAGGATAAGTTCAGTTCAAAAATCAAAAACGACAGAGTTGAAGACCAAGTAGAGGCGGTTAGGTTGATTCTTATCTGAATAAGACAGAAAACCAACTTAAGCCTAAAATTAATGGAATCAAAGTTATACCGCAATGGATTTCAATATGATTCAAGAATAATGTTTGATTCGAGAATAATATAAATTCAGAATAATGATAACAGTTTGAAATCTAAATAACAAACCTATTTGTTTCCGTTGAGGAACCCTAGAAAAGAGTTCTCATGTAGAGAACTATTAGAAAGAAAATAGTGAAAACAGTATAAGGAGTGTTCGCTCGTACCCAAAGAGTTAAAGCGCATGCAAGCATGCAAGTTAATTCACAGCACTAAGGCATGTGACATAATCGGTATAAACCGAAGCTCCAAGGAGCCAATAACCCCTACGGGTTCAAAGCACTGGCGTAAAGCCGGTAAAGCAAGATCTTAATTAAACGAGCGAAACACAGAAGTTCTAACATGCATTAAATTGAACAAAATAAAATGAAAACACACTCGCACAAACTCAAATTAAGGTATAGATAAGCAAGAGTTAACAAAATTGGTATTACTGTTTGAGCAAGAGGTCTTCACTCGGGTAAGGTTAAAGCAATATTAACTAAGATCGAGCTAACGAGCGTCGACTTTGCCTCCTAACACGCGACAAACGATAAGCGTATAAACATGAACGAGTTAATTAGTTATAAATTTTAACAATTTTTAATTTTTAATTTTTAATTTTTAATTTTTAATATTCAATTTTTAATTTTTAATTTTTAATTTTTAATTTTTAATTTTTAATGTTCAATTTTAATTTTTAATTTTTAATTTTTAATTTTTAATTTTTAATTTTTAGTTTTTATTTTTTAGTTTAGTTTTTAGTTATCAGTTTTCAGTTTTCATTTTCTAGTTTTTAGTTTTTAGTTTTTGTTTTTTGGGTTTTGGTTTTTGATTTTTTGCTTTTAGTTTTTAGTTTATTAGTTTTTAGTTTATACAACACTTCTCTTTAACTTCACTTCTTGTTTGTCTGTCTGCTACAAATCTTGTAATCGAAATTTATTACACTTATATTTATCCTATCGATCTGAAATTTTGCACACATGCGTAAAGTTGGAGACAATGTATGAATCAAATGACAAAATAAATAATTTTAAAATTGAAAATTTTATTTCAATATTAAAAAAAACTGAAAAAATACTTTCGTCAGCTACAAATCTTATAATTGATATATGACACACTTTTACCTGTCCAATTGATATAAAATTTTGCACACTTGTGTGAAGTTGGAGGCAATGCATGAATCAATTGACAGAATAATTAATTTTCAAAAAAAATTATATATTGAAAAAATTAAATATTTTATTTTTTAATATTCAAAAATAACATCAGAAATTCAGTGTACATCTGTAAAAATTAATTTAAAAATTAATTTTTAAACGTATATTATTTTAGAGCTGCTTTTACAATGTCTTCTGCATCTGCATTGTGATTGCATCAAATTCATTCCATTAGCCCGGTTATGCGTCAAGGCCATGGGACAATAGAGTACCTAGTGAATACGTTGTTGGGGACCATCCTAGGCACATACTCTGACACATACTCTGACGTTTACCACCTTCACCTATGGTTATAGTTTCCATTTTGGTTCGTGCGTCTTTCCTCCTGTTAGAATGTATTAGATAAAAAACATCGTACACCCTCCTGATTGTGTTGCTCTGTTGCTGTTCTTGATTTTTGTAGGACGTTTAATCCATTTTTTGTACTCGATTATTCCAGGTGGACGTGGGCATCTTATTCCATTTCTATCTCTTATGATTCGCATGAAATATTATCGTCTGATAGTAGTTGTCGCTGAATCGCTAGACGTCAGTGGGAAAAATAACTCTCGTGTTCCAAGAAAATGCTACATACTCATCGGATGGAAGGATTTTGGGCTGTGTAGTAAATAATCATTTAATTTTAGGTGGATTCCGAAGCTACCAGAATGTTGTGGATAGTCGCCTAGGAACTGATGAGCCTCTACGATCGACATGAATCTGCGCGAATTGGAAAGAGGGAACATCATCTGACGACAGCCGTCTTAGTTGGTGACGGAGTTCTGATTTTTATCAGCTGGAAGGACCGTGTAAAACTTGAATTTTGCTTTGGTCTCGTGCTAGAATTTAAGTTAGGTTCAACTTTATTTGTAGTCCGTATTATGGTGACATAATGTTATATTTTTAGGGTTAAGTTCTTGGTGTTTCCCGATAAAATTCAATGGGCAGCGATTTTTGGAGATTAATTTTCTCAAAACATAACTTTCTCAATGCCGAATGCTGAAAGTGTGGTTAATTAGACGCAAAACAAAGATGAGTGCGTTGAAAAACTAGACATAACTTGAGCATTTCTATAAATGCCTCGGACTGAACATCTAATTAGGTATACTTCTTTTGGCATTGGCAATGTTACGAATTCAAAGTTGCTTTTGCTAAAAATTGATTGATTATTTGCGGTATATATGATTATTTGATCTTGATTTACTGACTTGTATTTGTCTTCATGTTTTGAATCTTTCATTTATTAAAGTTACGTTCTTATCCCTGCATGTAGTTATAAGAGCGGAGTGAGCCTCTTGTTGATCTTTTCTTCCGCCTGGGCGTTTCTCGCCACCAGTTATATTCTACGACATATATAGTGGCATTCAAGTAAAGGCTGCGCGTCCTGTGCGTGAACTCAAGACATTTTTATTACATGTGGTAGCGATTAGACTTTCTGTTTTGTGTGGGATTTACTAGAGCAAATTTGTGTTAAGTATGGCAATAATTATTTTAATAAACACGTGATTAAATAAGCCACACGCGTTTCATTCGCCATATTCGCCACAGTCGCCAGGGACTCGGCGACTGAATCTCTCTATATGGGGACCATGAGATGAGATGGTCACGGTCGTGATGGTGCCGTGTCCCGACCACGACACGTGTCGTCGTTTGTATTATTAGTCATCAAACGAAAAAAATATAAACATATGATTCAAATAAGAAAAAGATTTCTTCGATCAAACAAAATTAATATAAAATTAAATTAATAATATTCAATAATTTGCGTTCTGCTACCTGGCAGGAGAAGCAAAGCGTTGTTACCTATTATGTCATGGACTTTAAATCGTAATTTGCTTGGAAATGCCACCTCTTGCAAATGTGGCTATAAGCTAAGTTTAAGAAAGTTCATGAAAGCATTTAATAGGATTACAGTTGATAGTCTTCCGAGCTGAAAGATATTTTTGTAATAGTATTGAAGTTATACACACAAAATTACTTAATGTCTGACGAGTCTGTCTTTTGACCCGGCAAAAAAATCTGAAGGAAGAGATTTTCCCACTTACAATGTGTTTAATATAAGGTATAGAAGGTAATAATATATTCAAAATATTAGTTGTTCACGCGTTGCAAGATACGTTTCTGCTTTGAACTGTCACGTTTTCGACCGCGAATTGAAGCGCCATTCAGCGAGCGCGCCATCTCACTCAAGGCGTTTACTACATCATTCTGCAATTTTGTCTCGTTGCCTTGCTCTCCAACCGGCTTTTCGCTTTTTCGAATGCCAAGAGCTGGTTCTTCGCAGTCACGACAAAACCAATGGAGCAATTCAGTTTTCTGGAGAAAAAAATATTCCTCAGAGCTCAACTTCAAACAGCTGATACAAATGAAGTCTTCGCAGCGTTCACAGATGACCGCCTGATCTGCCTCGCTTCCAGAGATCTCTTTGCAGAGTTTGCAAACTTTCATCTCCAAATTAGCTGATTTGATTTTAGCCTTTTGACTAGCAGAACTAGTGGGCTTTTCGATTACCTTTTTTTCTGTGTCCAGCCATCGTACAATGCACGGAGGGAAATACAAGTTTAAAACTGAATTTACTAGGGTAGAGTTGAAGTTAAAGTTCTATTTAAAACAGAATTTGAAATTAAAACTTCAATGAACGGAGAGCACACAAGTTTAAAACTGAATTGACTTGAGTAGAGTTCAGATTCCGTCGCAGACACGCAACTTGCAGAATGGAAGGCGTTAGAAATAGCTAGGGTTTGCCATGAGGGTGGGGGAGGGTATAGGAAGATGAGGCCTGAGCGTGCTCAAGGCTCCGTTGTTCTCCGGTATATATAGGCCTTCGCCGAAAGTTGCTAACAAGCTTCACGCTGCCCTCACTCCTTGCATTGGCATTGTCGGGAATAAAACACTTGTACCAGCCTTTTTTTCTCACTATTCGCACCATTATTACTAAACTGCACTGAAATCGAACCTTTCCCTGAAGTTCTTTTGGTACAAATTGGAGAGTTAAGTTAAACCAACATTGTAAAAAGTGAGAAAATTGGGACCCGCAAACACGAACGTGCGTTCTCGATCACGGCCAGAGAGCAAGTAGTTGTAGATTTTTTGGTGACCCGAAAAGGTTTGTCATTCGAATTTGATCGAATATGGTTTTTGTTTGGAGTTGCCGGAGAATAATTTGAAAAGTTAGTGTCGGTGTGAAACCAGAGTAAAGGTACCATCAATTCTAGGTAAAGATATGATTTATAACATAGTATAGTTATGAGCAGATATGATTAATTTTATATTAATATATATGATTCAGTATATTGGTATAGTACGACAGTAGGTCTTGTGTTATGCATGTTTTATTGAAGACCAGATAAGAAATTTTCTGGTTTATTGTTTCATTGAGTCGGACGATATTTATCGTAGACATTGGCAAATCAAGCATGACTCAATAAATTGTTTTATTATGTGAACGAGGTTCCGAATAAACATTATTCAATATCATGTTGAATGAAGGCTTAACAACACTTAAAATTGAGATGAAAAGATTTAGGAGCACATTGAATATTATAGGTACGACAAAAAATTTGGACGAAACGTCAGAATTTGAAATTACTTGCAAAATAATTTTGAACAATAATTTTTGAGCAATATCTGCAATTCCCTGAACCTGCATTAAGTAATCTCAAAATTTCAACTGTATCAAAACCTTCATTTCATTGCTATTAATAATGTTGAATAACATTATTCAAAATTCGAACATTATTCATTCAATGAATAAATCTTACGAATGATGTTGATTTTTATCGAAATAAACTTTTAAAACAGCTTTTCGAGTAACTCAAATATCATTCGCCTCATTAAAAAAGTGAAATAAAACATTAAAGCTCTGCTCGTTAATAATAATCTGCTTATTTATGTACAAGTGTTAATTCCTTGTTCTCAAATGCACTTTTCTTGTATATTTTGATCGCCTGAAGCAGGCGTGTCACCGACATTTTACTTTAGTTCAGTTTTATTAGCATCTAGTTGCTGTTGTAGTAAAATTCGGGGTCCCCCCGGTTTTACCCCGCGCTCTCAGTACGCGTATTGATACTTGTATCCGAACAACTTTATA
>NW_025937237.1:0-16489 GCF_000764305.2 Hyalella azteca | reverse complement strand
CAACAATAGGAAAAGCAATAAGCTTTTCCACTTACGATTTTTTTGGGCTATCAAAGCTGCAAAGTCTTGAAACCTCATAATATTAAATTTTATAATGATAGGTAACTATCGTTAGAACGTAATATTTAATTCCATGTGTTGCGGAATTTTTCCCCATGTTTATCATGCGACCTCATCCAGTAAAATTTTAAACTTTAATATATAAATATTTTATAAATTGTGCAAGCAAAATATCTTTCTTTAGTTCCTACTTCAGTTCCACAAATTTATCTTATTTATACGTTTGTGTGCACTCGCATGCAGATTTGGTAGACATTTGCCCTCGCTAGTTTAAATGGTGATCATTTTGCAAATATTCCATTTGTGCACACACTTCCACACTTTTATTGCCATGTCCTACAACTTTGGCTAAAAAATAATATTTTTACATCAATTTCGTTCTTGAATTTTTTTACGCGTTTTCCGTTGGCATGCGAAATCATGTGCATTTGTTTAGAGAACTTAGCGAATTATCTTTGATTGATAACAGCTATTGGCCAAATGACCTGCGACTGGCCACGTGTATTGGTCAATCTTTCTCATAGGTCCTGAGTAAAGCAGAACTATAATCGAAAAGCGTTTTAATCGAAAAACGTCTTATTCAAAAAGCATTTCAATCGAGAAGCGTTTTAATCGAAAAACGTTTTAATCGGAAAGCGTTTTAATCGAAAAGCGTTTAATCGAAAAGCGTTTAATCGAAAAGTGCTTAATCGAAAAGCGTTTATTCGGAAAATGCTTTCGCAGAAAACATGGTACAAATTTTTAGCCCAATTAACATGTAATTGATTGTTCACAAAATAATAAATTTTTGCATGTGCATCTGCCCCGTGCACTGAGCAGATTTTTTATAAGTTCAACATAATTTTGTTCGTTTCATCTCTCCAAAAGTGTGTGAACTAAACTATATCTGCTCTAGTAGCGTTAAAACAGTTCACATGAATAACAATTTTTGGTGGGCAATATTCGCAGGTGGGAGGGAGTGGGGATTCCTACAGGATTTTTTAACAAACTTATAAGCAATATATGTTGTACTCCAACAAGTTCCTTTATGCTGTGACTTGCATTAATGACTGAGTAGTTACTACTCAGTGGGTAGGTATGTTTCAAACATGGTAGCTATACCCGTATATGATGAATGAGTCAGAAAGTCTTAATTCGCTGAATTTGTAATTCCTGTAAACGCTATTTTAGTCGGTCAAATCTTTTTCAAAAATATGTTTTTTAAACATATTTTCCACCACGTTTGGCCAAACTCCCCATAATATGCCCCATAACTCAACAAATATATAAGACAATAAAAATAACTTGGTATGAAGTCATTATTTGAATTTACTGTAACTAACATTTTTTAATAAATAAGATTTAGAATAATAAGAATAAGTAAATTCAGACACACGAGGAAAAAGTGCATTGGGGAGTGAATTCAACTCAAACGAGCTGCAGAGAGACCGCAATTCTTTATGTCAAGTAGCCCCAAGACCCAACCTTACCAGAGACAGCAACAAAGATTTCCACAGCTCAAATACCATCAGAACAATGGTAGGTAGCAAACCAGAGCATTTCCTTGTCAGAACAGATCTCGGTCCCATTGTGTCACGTGAAGCTCAAATACCATCAGAACAATGGCAGGTNGCACTTATAAATGCAACTCCCTCACTTCACACCGCAACACCTGCACTTATAAATGCAACTCCCTCACTTCACACCGCAACACCTGCACTTATAAATGCAACTCCCTCACTTCACACCGCCGTAAACTGACACAGTGAAGGCATTTCACTAAACTTCAAAATATACCAAAGTATCCAACATCGATCACAAAACGAATGCATTGCAGGGAGAAATCAATCGGAGCCGCAACCTGGCTGTTCCATCTACAACATCTGAGTAAAGAGAACTTATTTGATTGGCTTGAATAAAATGGAAACTTAAAAGACAAAAATTAATATCGATGGCATTAAATGAAGACAGCCCTGATTCTGTTTTATTGTACCATTTATAATTAATCGACGAAAAAAACCTTTCTTATGGTTACTCTCAGTTGTATCATTAACCATTGTTTACATGCCATTTATAGACAGCTCAGTAAGCGAAGTATATCTCGATCATTCAGATGTCCCAATCTTCATTATTAATCACTAGTTTTTGAGTCTGAGTAATTACAATGGCATAAGTGAAAAACAACGAGAGGCAAAAATTAAAAAACCCATACAAATAAAACACGCAAAAATACAAAGGCAAAATAGGAACAGCGACCGCAGCGTCCACTCTGTCGTGGAGCTAAAATTCCATACATGGTAATTCAGAACACGTGTTAGAGGAAGCACTCATGGTAGCGAGACGCAGAGAATGAAGCATGACTATACACATCAGTATACAAATTAGCAATTTATATTAGGATGCCATTTTTGGCAGAGCCTACAATCGAACCCAGAGTTTTTAACCTGCAATCAAACGAACAAATCATGAGCGTTCGCATCAACGATAACTTTCCACATGAATGGGATCAATATAATTAAATAAATGAATAACAACAGAATTAATTATTTCCGTTATAAGAAACTCTACAAATATTTAACGCCTGTTGATACTCCCTCCCCGAAGCTAACCGAAGAAGTTGATTGGGCAAAGCTCAATGAGCTTTTTGGAGCATTTTCTCATTTATGAAAAAAATGCACTATTGTGCTCGCTATGTCTGTCTGTCCGTCCGTCTGTCCGTCCGTCTGTCCGTCTGTCTGTCCGTCTGTCCGTCCGTCCGTGACTTCACGTTTTCGTCTACGAGAAAATGCACTCTCTGTCGCTCACTGCAGTGGGTACTGAGTTATATTTTTTTAAATTAGTTTGTATGCTTCAGGTTTGCAGGCAACACACCTCCCAGTCTGAGCACAACTGGGGTTTCGGACACTTTACTTCACTTCTAGATCTCTTTACTTCACTTTACTTCACTTCTATATCTTTTTACTTCACCAGCCAGTGCGGCAGTGAGCTCGATGAGTGTTGGGGAAATTTTCCGACCTGCTTTCTTGAAGTGCGACGCGGAAGAAGTAGTGCGCGCGCTACTACAAGACAATCCGCGTAGCTCCTGGCTAGAGGGTGTGCTATTATGTACGTCAGTACTGTTATATTTACGTCGCCTCTTCATTTCAATAAATTGTTTTCTGTATATATTAATATTAGTCTTCGTTTGTTGTGCACAACTTTTGTGTAGGGATTCTGACTTACGAAGTGCCTGTTTGTGACTTAAGTCAACTCTCTGGAACGCCCGCTAAATTAAATTGTCACGCACTAATTCCCAAGAGGGCGGCCATACATTTTTCGGTCCCTATATTCCTTCCAACCTCAAATATTATGCTATGTTGTTGAGACTAATCCAGGCAACTTTAAAGTTTTTGCTGGTTAGTAAATTGGCCTTCGTTTATGCTCGTCTAAAGCACTCTTAGTGCACTTATTTTAAATCGAATAAATTGAGCTTGAGTTAATGGCCGCTCATGTTTCGCCAAGTGTCTTTACCGACACTTCCTGGACTCAAACCTGTCTCCGTGTATCTTAGTTTCTGGAGGACGAGAAAGTTATTAACAGTTGGCTTTTAGAGTTCCTAGAAGTTGTTAAGATGAAATATATATCCATTAATAGAATGAGTTTATCCAGTTCTATTGCTTCACTGATGAATAAAAAACTCTTGATTAAACTTCAATTACTTTTTTAAATCATTTTGGTTGATGCTAAATAAATGTTTAAATAGATGCTTGACTCCTGAGTAGGGAAAATTTTCTATAGGATATTGTGCCGCAAATTTTATATACAAAAGAAAGTGGCAAAGAGGTGGCCACAGCAGCCGAGTGGCATCAGTGCGCCACTTACATTACGCTGCGAATGTACGTGGCATAGGAGTGGCTTTTGCAGCCGAGTGGCATTAGAACGTCACTTGCATTATGCTGCGAATGTACGTGACACATGAGTGGCTATATTGCAGTCGAGTGGCATTAGAACGCCACTTGCATTACGCTGCGAATGTACGTGACACATGAGTGGCTATATTGCAGTCGAGTGGCATTAGAACGCCACTTGCATTACGCTGCAAATGTACGTGGCACATGAGTGGCTATTGCAGTCGAGCATTTGAAAGTCACTTGCATTACGCTGTAAATATATGTAGGGCAGAATTAAGTTACTATGTATTGTCCCACATAAATTATGTTTCATAGCATGTGCAGCCCTCAGAGCTGATATTGGTTGTTGTGATTCCTTCGGCTGTATCTCCATTTACATTAGTCGACATGAAAATAAAACTATTGTTTGGATCACCGGAACACGCCAACTCGGGCTACATATGGTTCTGGTAACACATAGTCTTCAATTAAATCATTTTATTGCACAAATCCTTTCTACAGTATAAACAATCAGTGGTGGCAGAACTTATATTCACTTGGCAAACAGTATTCCTACTATATTCGGCTTCGTCATTACCTAAGAGCATTGGCCTAAGTCTTGAGGCTTTCCTGATAGAAGAAAATGAATAATAATGAAATATCCCACTTCATTGCGAAGTAGAGAAAGAGCCATGGATTATATCAATCGAATTATACATTCGATCAAATTGTTTAATTGGATTCGTATAAGTTTACGTATTTTCCTGTGAAATTTCACGTCGGGATATAACATAACAAAAATCTCTTCTATACCTTCACACCGCACAATTATCTATCATGGCACACCTTCCGCATTATAACTTCAATATATTCTTAACTAAAATGTCAATAAACAGATTCATAAGGTTAAATAAATTCCAATTAAATTGCTCACTACATGCAGGAATATAAGAACTCGCTGATGCATCCCACACCATCAACTTAGAATTATTTTATAAAAACTTTTACCTGTGTCAGTTGGCGATATTTTATATATGGTATCAGGGATAAGTATTCTCAAATATTCATAGCTCATTCTGAAAAATTTCTAATTCTAATCTGCAGAGTTACTTTAGTGTAAATATTGCAATCGATGTCGTCTCCGCCGACGAAATTTAGCAATAATTACACGGATCAGCATTTACATTTTCTCATTTTCTCATAGTTTTTCTCACTAAAAATTTGAACTTTTTGGTAAGTTATAATAAAATTTTTTCGTTAAAACTTCCGGGGGGAATTTTACGACGTGCTTTAAGGCCCATTAAGTCCTCAGGCTTATATATAGACTGTGGATTGAAACTTTGGACTGAGACTGTGGACTGAGTCTGTGGACTGAGACTGTGGACTGAGACTGTGGACTGAGACTGTGGACTGAGACAGTGGACTGAGACTGTGGACTGAGACTGTGGACTGAGACTGTGACTGAGGACTGAGACTGTAGGCTGAGACTGTGGACCTAAAAAGACATCTTTCGAAGCAAACACGGTACGCTTTTTCTCCTGCGTGAGGCAGTTTATCACGGGGCGTCAGGAGAGAAGCCGTTGAAAATCTCCCCGAGTTTGTAGATACAAGAAAAAACATACCGGGAAAATTGTGGAATGCGAAACTTATCACCAAAATATTCGCACTGAGAGAATTTTATTTTGAGATTATGTCTGAAGTGTTTAGCATCGTTCAAATGCAGATTTTAAATACTATCAAAATTTCGATGTTCGGTCGGCAGGAACCGAACCCCTGATGCAATTTTTGGATACGGTTCACAAGAAGTTGAGGTCGAGGGTTGGTAGCTCGTTGAAAGAACTAGAATAGGTATATGCGACGTACAAATAAAATAAGGCCGGCCAGTCACAAGAGCAGGATAATGTATACTGCAGAAGAAATAAATCTAATTTACGAATCTTTCATTATGCCCGTATAAACTCAATTAGGTTATAAGAGAATATAAAAAATTTATCTATACACAGAAAAACACTACAAACCGGAGGTTTGAATGTCCAGTGTACGTGGTGATCACTTTATGAAGAAAGAATATTGGAGGAAAATATTTGAAATCAGTTTTAGAGGTGGGAAGTTAGACAGGCCGGGAAAATAATAAGAACAGTTGAAGGTTTTGATGCTTTGGAGAGACAAAGTCTTTTGATGTCAAGACAAAGTCTTAATCTCAATGTTTGATGAGTGATTTTCGCAGGTAACGTGGTAAAATAACGCACTTCTAAAGCAAAGAACATTCTAAACTGAATAGATTGCCTTGATTTAGACTAACTAAAAATTAAATTTGAAGCACGGAATTTCAATTGAAATTACTTCGAAATTGTAAGCCTTGAAACTTCCAAACATTAATGACAACTAAGTTGGACAACATTATTTGTCCAACTTCCCAACACATTAAATAAATTAAATTTATAAAACAAAAAAAATTATATGAAATTCACAGGACATTAGTAGAAACCAAAGAATAGAGAAAAAATACCGAGCGGTAGAGATACTTGCAAAGACGGTAGAAATACTAAGCAGTTGTTGCAGTTTAGTTGCCGTACTGTTCTGAAACGGCAATGTTCACGAAAATTTCGAATTTTAATGAATGAATCACAATGAGATTTGGACAATGCGTCATGACACAATGACTTAAAGGCTTTCACTGGCGGCAACTACCTTATGATGAGTTCGGGACTTCCTAGTCCCCAGTCACGCTGATGCGCCGCCTACGCGTAGAAGGTTCGATGCTCTCCGACCTCTGACTTCGAATCTATTATATTTTTTGTATTAATTTAGTTGAGTAGATTTCTAATTTAAATTGTAAGCGAATAATGAATCTTTTAATTTATAAAAAAACTCCAGCCTAAATAGATATTGTCGGTGAGGAATTAAGGATTTCTCACATATTTTTTAGGATTAAATGGGTAATTAGCCAGTTAATAGTTAATATTGTTAATGGGTTATTATTAGTTTGAAATTAATCACTTAATCCTGCTCGTTGGAACTGAAGATATTCTAGAAAATCTTCGGAAAATTACATCAGCGGCTTCACAACGTGTCACTACTGACACCTTCACACGAACATACTGACACCTTCACATTGTAGCGGGATAACTACGCTCCATACACAAAGTTACTGGGTCACTGCAAGCGGGCCCTAACGTACTAGGATGAATGACAACTGTTTCAGCAAATTTACAAAGGCCACAAGGTTTACTTAAATTTCATGGAAAATCGGCATCCACGACACAGGACTATCACTGAATGCATATAGGTTTACGAATACAGACATTATATGGACAATAATTACAGATATTTACAGTCAATACAAAGTGTGGTAGGTCAGGCAAAGGTAGGCTGGCTACTAGCAATCCGCTGCTTCCCGCGAAAACTACCTACGCATACCTTTTCTCTTCAGTCTCTGTTAGAGAGGTGCGGCGACTGGAGAAAACTAATAGCGAGGCCAAAGCTGGCCCGCTACATTTCAGAGCTTGACACGCTACCACTCTCTGCATAAGAAAGTTAATTGTCGGATAGCATATGACTGGGCTTCTCGTTCAAAGAACCGGGAGATACTTCTTCCACAGTTCGGGCCTCAATTGTCTCCAGGACTACGACAGAGGCAGCCTCATAGCTAGAAGCGGAATCAGAACGAAGCTCTGCAATCGGAAGGTCTCCCTCTGGGCCCAACGCCACAGTCCGTCGACAAAATTCATCGGGTTTAAGTACAGCTGCAAGCGCAGTAGCCTTTTCCTCGTCATCTGAACGGATACGATGAACATCAGATTTCAGGTGATCTGGCCCATCAGACGAAAACAGTCCAGACGCGAGAACCGGCGTGGCATCTCCGCAGCTGCTGGAAGACTTCTGCAGGCTTATATCATTATTAGGTACAAGGTCGACACATTTGATACACGAACGCTACCAACACAAGTAATGGACATTGGTCGTAGAGGACATTTGTGCTGAACATTACCCCTAGCATTACAGTTCGTACAAAATTTCCGATTTGAATTGATAAACACTAGAGTACGCCGTTTACTTCGCAATATAGGAGGTTGGAACGAATTTGTCTGAGTAGCGGCATCTTTGGCAACGGTAGAGCAAATCGGACTGCACCGTGCTTCACGAAGCAAGACCCTTACCATACTCTCCAAAGCACAAAGACTTGACAAAGTCATTTTAGGCGCTAACTTGTACCAGATAGAAAGTAATAACATTCACAATATGAATAAGTGAGGTTCGCGGAGTAACAAACTTATGATTCAATTCATCCATCGTAAGACCTCCGCGACGGGCAGAATCCCCATACTGGCCACCAAAAATATGTAGCGGGATAACTACGCTTCATATACAAAGTTACTGGGTCTCTGCAAGCGGGCCCTATAACGTACGAGGATGAATGACAACTGGTTCAGCAAATTTACAAAGGCCATCAGATTTACTTAAATTTCATGGAAATCCCGCTTCCACGACATAGGACCATATTTAATACATTTAGGTTTAATAGTACAGACAATATATAGACATTAATTACAGATATTTACAGTCAATACAAAGTGTGGTAGGTCAGGCAAAGGTAGGCTGGCTACTAGCAATCCGCTGCTTCCCGCGAAAACTACCTACGCATACCTTTTCTCTTCAGTCTCTGTTAGAGAGGTGCGGCGACTGGAGAAAACTAATAGCGAGGCCAAAGCTGGCCCGCTACAACATGACCATACAGACGCCTTCACACAACCATACAGACACCTTCACACAACTATACAGACACCTTAACATGACCATACAGACGCCTTCGCACAACCATACAGACGCCTTCACACGACCATACAGACGCCTTCACACGACCATACAGACACCTTCACACGACATACAGACACCTTCACACGACATACAGACACCGTTACACGGCCATACAGACACCTTCACATGACCATACAGACACCTTCACACAACCATACGGACGCCTTCACACAACCATACAGACGCCTTCACAAGACCATACAGACGCCTTCACACGACCATACAGACACCTTCACACAACCATACGGACGCCTTCACACGACCATTCAGACGCCTTCACACAATCTTACAGACACTTTCACACGACCATACAGACACCTTCACACGACGTACAGACGACTTTACACGGCCATACAGACGCCTTCACACGACCACACAGAGGTCATACACGACCACACAGAAGTCATCACACGACCATACATACACCTTCACACGGCCATACAGACGCCTTCACACGACCACACAGAAGTCATCACACGACCATACATACACCTTCACACGACCATACAGACGTCTTCACACGACCACACAGAGGTCATCACACGACCACACAGAGGTCATCACACGACCATACAGACGCCTTCACACGACCATACAGACGCCTTCACACGACCATACAGACGTCTTCACACAACCACACAGCCGAAGTTTCCATATCAATTTCGAAAAGACATCGCCTTATCGGCACAGACAACATCATTCTTGGAGCTCGATGATTGCTAAGTATGCATCTGCGAACGATAATAGGGCTGTTCTCTTATGAATGGCCAGTTATAGTAATGCCCACACTAGACGTTACAAATGTTCATTAATATTTCTCATCTTCCATTATTTTGTTGTGGGCTTTGACCATAAGATATGTGTGAGCTGTATGCCGTTTGTGGCATTCAAATCGTGTCTGGAAAATACTGAATAACTTCATAACAAAATATTCACGGCATACGCTCACATATTTGTTAATAAACTAAAAAAAGCACCTATAATATTAGTAAACTCTACAAACTGTTATAGAATTCTTCAAACGCTGAGAGAAAATTCCGTGGACTTTTAGACCAGCGACGTCGCTCCATGTTGAAAGAAGACGTAAATGCAGCAGAAACTGACAATTGATCTTCATGCAGAGTTTACACTTTACATTATACCCTAAGCAAGAGTCGCTCGCTATGCTGAAATGTGTGGAAAAAAATAGAATGACGTATAACAGTCAATTGGAATTTTTTCAACGATGCCTTCCATCAACAATATTGCAGAATTAATAAGCTCAGCGTGTTTGACGTGAACAGTAAATGTTACAATGGCGTGAAATGATATTTTCTCTTCTTAATCAAAAGCCTGACTTAATCTTTCATGCTTCTCTTAAGCTTCACTGAACAGTTAAATTCTTTCATATAACGTTAGCTGATTTACATATGTTTGCACGCATCAATTTAGTCAGAGTCTGAACAGATAAAACATTTTTCGCAGTTTTCCACAATATGTTTGTCTTTGCTTCAATCCTCATGGGATCGCAGGCTGTCTCACTTACCCATAAAATTCAAGCATAACTGACAGCCGTCGCCAGGAAGTCAAATAACTCTATGGAGAGCGACGCCAGCTCTGCGTCATTCATCCTGAAACATTGTTCTATTCCTATAACTTGCGCGGATTAATCTATTTATTTCCAGACTATAATACATTACACTTGAAACTGGAGAGATCTATTTTTACGCCTTATTTATACCTAAAACCTGGTCATAATATTATAGAAGAGTTTTTCTGAAGTGAATTTTACTTCTCAGAAGAATTACTAACCAATCTTGCTGATGACCTTTAGTGTTGTATCTCGTAGATGACGAGTGAAGTTTGTATCTCATATCCGAGTAATTTTATTTTGACGTTACAAGGTTATTATCAGTAACGACTATCTATTACTTTATCATGGTACCGTTTTACGTTGTTACGTAAATACTTAATCTGAAAGACATGCCGGAAGTTGAAGCTCTTTCAGCAATAATACTTGTAAAACCTTGCCAAAGTTATTTAAGTTTTTAATGACAACACTAGATGAACTGTGTTCTATAATGTACACACAGTTTCATTGAAAAACATTAACAACTTTTTCAAGACATAAGGAAGTTTATCGCCAATTCTTAACACACTGGCAAACGCGCCAAGTTTCATTAATAATGTGAAGTGACATCGAAGTTCGGAGAATAAAGCGATTTTTATGCATGCGTATACTGCCCTTTAATCCTGATTTATGTTAAAGATCATTATTTGAAAAGTTAAATAAATTTAACTTTCACAGTATGGAAATAGCCATATAATTGAGTCGATCAGCACACGAAATTTTAACTCCTGTTCCTTGGACCTCTCATTTACAAACCTGCTATTAGACGAAAATATTACAAATCATCCTGATCATGCCAGGTAGAATACCTTGGGCTTTTATCTTAGCCCTAAATCAGATGCACTAAACTCTGGTGTCACCGGCTTACTCAGCCCAAGCATGAACAATGAGAATCTATTATTCCTGCCGGGAACGAAATCTCGAACGTAAAACCTGACTTTTTACCGCGCGGTAATACGGCTCCTGGAATAGAATGTCGTGCGGAAGCCATCCTCTTTAAGACCGCAAAACGCGGCAAACGCGGCAAAGTCTTTTAGTGTAATTGAATATAAGAGTTGGAGTTAACATAGAAGTATAGTGCGCATAACAAACTAGCGCAGAGGTTTAAATTTCCCATGTTGGCAATGAACAGCGCTGCTTATAGAGTCGTGATAATATGATAAATACCAACATAAACGCAGACATTCGTTTGCGTAATGACTTCTGTTAAAAAATTGAGAAAAACAATCAAACTTTACATAAGCAAAAAAACAGAATTCAAACTTCATCTAAAAATCATTTATATCTCTTAATTGAAACTTTTGCGACCAGTATTCTGCAAATTCGAATTATTTGGCTCCACTGTGAGCTTTCTTAAAACAACCGATGCGGGCTTACATTCGATAGGTACGTGTTCTTTCTCCGTTACCATGGAGTTTTAAAAAATGCATCGAATTATGAAATGAAGTAATTTCTACGGGCACGGACATTTTATTGTGTTGTTTTCTTTGCTCCTGGAGATGCATGCGGTCGAGTCGTTATTCCCACAGTATAGTGGCCGCTGTTGCACGCAGTCACAATGAAAAATCTTGTGTGACTCCAGCGTCAGGAATAAAACGTATTGTTACTCTGAATAACTAACGATCGCAAGAGCAGCTTGCTATTTTCAGATCTTGCAAATTAAGTTTTGCGAGTATCATTTTCTTCATTGTTGAATAAAAACGAAGCGAAAATCAGTTACAACTCATTATTAACAACGTTTTTTTTCGTGCAACTCGCAGTAGCTTGCCACTGTCAATGATATACTTTAATGGTGACATGCATTTAAATTAAGTCTCAATGCCTCCTCATATTTCTTCATGCTCAGAAGAATACGGGAATATTTTTTTTTCGTAGTTATTGCTTACTGAAAAATTATGGGCTTGTAAAACTAAATTAGTTAGAATTGATAGAATATAAAGCCAAGAGACCAAATTCATGGCCAGTTTCGTTAATGCGCCTCTGTGCTCCTGGCGACAGAGTAAGAAAGTGGACGACTTGAGCGCGCGGCTCGCGGGAGTTGCGAGATTATGCCACTATGTCGGCCAAAGAGACACCTGCTCATGCAGATAAACGTGTCTCCGGCTTAGGTCTAGTCAAACCGCTTAATTTTCATTCTATAACGTTTATTTCAATAACAAATAAACGCTATAACGTTTTTTGGCCCCATAAAAATCGTGTGCGATCCTCTGCTCAATGAATGTTAAGACGTTGTTGTCAAAATAATTCAAAAGGGATATATGTATGTTAGTGAACTGGCGTATGCTTAAATGGAATTCTAATTATTGATGATGCTTTTGCTTGGAACTAAAGTAATTATGATTTTAAATGCGTTGATGCTTATTTATAGAGCCAATCATCAGCGAAAGCTGTTCCCATCGTGTAAATTTCAACGATGCCATCATTCAATTTTAATTATTCTACCTTCGGAAATTGTCGGGTAACAAGCAATAATTTAAATACATACAAATCAGCACAGTAGGGGCAGTGTCCAATATTTGGGCTCAAAAGCCATCAACAAAGTGAGCCAACACAACCCGCGCTGACACGTCACGTGAGAAGACGCTTCTTACATGATGGCAATGATAAATATACATAGGCCTATTTAATAGGTCTATTCATAATAGGCTCGTTTAAACTGGCTATTTTCAATATATTCTATATTCATACGTTGTTCAATATAGGTCTATGAGGTTCCATTTAATTTTCGAAGAATTTAATTGTAAGATGCAAAATCTAACACGCAACATCTACACATTGCTTAAGCTAATACATATATAATATGTACGAATATACCAGCTTGGGACTCTGGTTATACAACAGCCGCAAACAGTCCAGCTAGTGCCTGCTGAGATGATGAGGAAAATATGATGACTTGATCGTCAACTCAATTAGAAGATGATTATTTTATTAGCAATAGCATCACCATGCTCACCACTGGACGTTCTCACCGCCAAGTGAAGCCATGAGTTAAACAAGCTCGTTATTAAATAGGATAACCGTTAGTAATTCTAAACTCACAGGTTACATGCATCACTGTTCAAAAAACGGTAGAATAACGGTCTCAGCGGTGTTCTAGTGGCCGGCCGCCACGTGGAAATGAACCGTCAGTAGGCGACCAATTGCAAAGAAGCTACAAGACCTCAGTATGAGGCTCAAGATTTTTTATTCTCATCGCAAATTAATGACCCTGGCGCATGTCGCACTGAATTTTAATCACAATTTAAAAAGGGGATAATCTGAAATTATTTTCTTGTGATAAGCAGTAATAGTATCCATTCTAATATTTGGGATCCCTTCTTTTCGTGAAGAAATCTTCCGCCGTCATCTGCAATTGAATGTTTGTACATACACTCCTTGTCGCATTGATTATTTAACTATAAGCAGAATAGCTGCCATCACATTTAGTGCCGTGTGTAGATTTTCAGTTTTATTTGAACAAATATTCCAGGTTTGATTGTGAAATGCAGCTTATAATATGAGGTCTGCATGTTACCTTAATTGAGTCAAATGTTTATAGAAATCTCCTAATTGCAACACTACGTTTGGAGGTAAGCATTTATTTTACAAGTTAAGAAGGCTGAAAATACCCAAATGTTTGTTCCCTGATAATTCATTTCCATGCCCCGAAGAAAGTCATCTGCTTCTCGCTTAGGGTAAACCACCGGCATTCAGCGATGCATTCATTGATGCATACAGCGAAAGCATTTAGCCTGGTATTCAGCATCGGCATTACACGGAATTCAGCGCCGGCATTCAGCGACGCATTCCGCGCCAGCAATCATCATCGGTTTTCAGCACAGCGGTGTCAGTGCCAACCTTCAGTTTCGGCATTCAGCGCCGACATTCAGCGCCCATTTTCACTGCTGTGACCTCGACAATCACTGCTTATCGGCTACTACGCCGGAACCCACTTCCGCCCCAGCTATCACAACACTCATTTCGATGCCAACATGCGACGGTTTATCTCCGGTAACATCAATTATACTAATATCCTTATAATTGACTGGATCAGAACTTTGTTGAGCACGACTTTCTTTTAAAACATTCCCATTATCACGATTTGTTCGAATTTCTTCTTGGTTTGTCTGTTTCTCGATATTTGACCTCTGTTGTACGGGGGAAACCGAGTCTGTTTTATTTTTTGGGATTTTGCCTTTGCGTTCTTCAGTTGCTCTGGCCGCTGCAGGGACTGGGCCATAAGGGGACAGCTGGCGCCCCCCCTCGTGAGGCTTGTCCCCTCCGTAGGCCTGAGGGGACGGCGAGGCGCACGGGGACGGTCGGGGACTCAGCGACGCCCACACGTCATCCTCGTCCCCAGCAGCGTTGAAGGCCGTCACCTGCGTGAGGCCGTCCGCCAGGCTCGCCTTGTACTGCTCGTCAACACGTCATCTCAGTGAGGCACTTACCTCACGTCGTGGCCTCGGTCGTACACGCTTTAAGCGCGACCATGAAATATATGAGCTAAAAACGCGATAATGTACATCAACTTGATCTATTCCTACACGTCAAAACTTCGTCTAAGTGAGGCACTTACCTCACGTCCTGGCCTCGGTCGTACACGCTTAAAACGCGACCATGAACATCAACTGGGTCAATAGAAATCTTCTAATTTCCTTCTGATTCTAACATGTCAACACGTCGTCTGNATGCTTATTAATATGACAGAGACGGGGTTTTTCGTGGAGATACAAATGCTGTTGCATGAAGGTACAAAATAATGTTGTTGCGTGGAGATACAAATGTTTGTGCGTGGAGAAAACCAAAATTCTGTCGTTCATATCTGGTCGTAGTGGGCGCCTAAGAACTGGATTGAAATTTCTGCCGCGCAGCGCCGTGAGTTAGGAAGTTGCCGGCATAAATAACCTACTGCCGACCCACGGCATGAGACCTGCTGGGTTAACTACGGCAAACTTGTTCAGTAATTTGAGAGCACGGCTCAACTTATGGCAAACTCTGGTCTGCTCACACGCGGGTCTCAGCATGGGCAAGTCAAGGATATTTACTGAAAAAATAGAGAGGAAGGTAAGTAACCTTTAACTCCTTCTCAATTTAGCTTGGAGAAGAATTATTTAGCTTGCAACAGATTCAGTATGTACTCGAAATGAAGAGGTTGTTGCCATTTTGTTTCTATACGTTTTTCATCCCATTATTCACCGACGTAGATATGTTATAACTTACTAATTTTTGCGCATCGCGTGAAGGTTATTTTCTTCAAGTATTCCGAACTCGGACCGAAATACATCTTGCCGCCCTTCACTATTTAGAGCAAAAGCATCCCAGATACTTCTATCAGAAAATGCTTCCACAATACTCCCATTATTTGAGTACCAGCGAGAGGTGGAATAACTGCACGGATATTTCACCTCATGGTTACTGAAATTTAAATATTTCCAAATCTCATCTTCCTCATCACTGCTTTCGATGCTTGTTTCATCGCACGCGCGGCTGCATTCTAAGAAACATCATATAAATATAACATAAATGTCGATTTAAAAATATTAATTATATAAAATAAATCTGAAACATTTGGCAAAATACTTCGTGAAATAAAACCTGGGGTTCTTTTTATTTGCTAGGGTTGGATTTGGTGAGGTTTGGACAGCTAATGACCGTGACTGATCGAGTAGTTCAATTTACGACGGCCGATACCCCGAGGAAGAACTCAATCATTGCGGAAAACATTCTGGAAAGCTAGACTAATAAAAATTTATTAAAAATTCTACAGAATTTATAAAACGTGACTAGTGATTAAGTAGTAAGTACATATATGGAGCGAAAGTTAATATTTTTTATTTTGCTTGCAAAAAATCTAAGTCCACGTTATTACAAATAATGCTGAAATTTTTTAGTTGTGTGACCACCATGATAGTCCAGCTCGAGCTTGGAATTTGGAGAGAAATCATGCGTACTTCTTATGGACATACCCTATTGTCTCATTCAAATGTTGGTCATGATATCTGTTTTTTTCTTAACACGCGAAATTCACTCCACGTTAATGGTCATAATTCCGATATGTGAAGAGCTCAGCCATCACCTTAAAGCATTATGCTCTCCATGGCTTCAATGGCGTCCTTTTGAGCGGCATTTTCAGTTATGGAAATCGCCAAACTTTGTAAAGATTCAAGCCGTCAGA
>NW_025937236.1:0-389 GCF_000764305.2 Hyalella azteca | reverse complement strand
GTGTATTGTGATTGCGCACAATCAGTGTATTGTGATTCGCATAATCAGTGTATTGTGATTGCGCACAATCAGTGTATTATGATTGCGCACAATCAGTGAATTGCGATTGCGCATGTCAACCTCTCAGTGTGTTGTTAAACTATTTATCGTGCACGCCTCTTTGCCCAATTCGGAATGTAATTAAGCGCTGTTAGCTAGTTTTTTGCCTCAACACATTTTTCTCCCTGTTTATCGTTTTAATGGACATATTTTCAATATACATAATGTTTTCCCGTACAACCATCATTTCATATGAATATCTTCCTTCATGAAGATATTTGCTTTTAAATTCATCGTGAATTTGTGATTTAAATGGACTGTTGTTAATAAGAAATCACGAGAACATTTTC
>NW_025937235.1:0-787 GCF_000764305.2 Hyalella azteca | reverse complement strand
GACGCCGGCGACTACGAGTGCCAAGTCTCAACCGTACCCAAAATGAGCCACACTGTCAGACTCACCGTGTTAAGTAAGTTAAATGATTTAGGGCGGCGAAAATCTGAATTTTATTATTTTTTTTTTTTTTGTTTATAGGAATTGACTATTTTTGTTGATTACTTAATAATACTAAATAATAATTTAGTGAGCTTTGAAATAACAATAATTAATTTGTAACTCAAATTAGGCCAAGCGGTCGTTTTACAATAATTCCTCACTAATTCACATTGTCAAACCCACCAATAGATAGGTCGTGAGTACTTAACAGTTTTTGTTGACTATTAATTTACACAACGTGAACGTGATCATCACAAAATGCATGTATGTCAATGTATGGTAATAATGAAGCTTTTTCAACAACGGCCTACGCCTCATACATGGGCCTTTATTCAGGAAGGAAATTTTCCAATTATATTTTGGTCCTACTAATTATATCTTTGCTTATTTGCAAAGTTAATTTTCAAATTAATATATTACAGTTATATAAGCATGCGATCGGTAATACTCTTTTTAAAATTTATTCCCTATAATAGGCTGAAAAACTGATTTCATTAATAACTGTTTTAGTTGACTATTTTAAGCTCATTACATTAAAGTTCGACAGGTTCAAGATTTTAATTTTTTAACTTAAAAACCTTCATAATCAATCAAAAGTGTACAATATGCGTCGTCATATAGTCCAAACTCGCCGCGCCTCACATTCAATATTCACAGCCTCTCTAAAAATATATTTTAGTATTGCTTT
>NW_025937234.1:0-830 GCF_000764305.2 Hyalella azteca | reverse complement strand
CCACCGTGCGCAAAGCAGACCTTCAGCCTGGGGAACTGCATAAGAAAAATTAAATCAGCAAAGAAATATGCCAGCAGCCTGTGGCAATGCATGGGACAGACGAAAGTTGAGCCTGCAACCTAGGGAACTGCATAGTGCATAGTGCATTTAAGAGGAGCAATAGGTTAGCATTTGAAAATGAATTCAATGAAGGGCCACTGAAGTTATTACTGGACTACGGCACTCCGAAAAACTAATGGCCTGTTAGTTTAGTGATGGACACAGTTCACTAATCTTCAACAGCAGCACTGAGGGAAAACAGCAGGGAAAGTCTCCGACAGCAGCACTGACTTGCGTGAATATGTTGCCCATCATCATGCAGCAGATGGCGGTGGCGGTCTCGGCCGGCATCCCTACTAGCCACGGTAACCAGTACTTGCTGTGTCGCCCGCCCATCACCATGTCCCATGGGTGCACGAACACACTCATACCTGCGTCCAGATGGTAATTTCTTTCACATTAACTGCATTGACAGGTTCAGTAATTATTATTCGGATATCATATCGGGAGATTCGTCAAACCAACTCTGTTGTTATGGGTAACCCTGTTGTTACAGTAACTCAGAATCCCAACAACGAATGGCTCAACGCAATGGTTTTGCGCATTTTAAAATTTCGGAGCAAGATGACCATGGTCCAAGTAATTCTGGCCGCTGTAACTAAGCTCGTTGCACTAACACATGTACTTTAACATGGCAACGTAAGTCAAATTTGGTAAATATTTTACCATAAATCTAAGTATTGCAGGGCATGTTAAAATTCTCATTGGATCCAGTGATTCATGAGAAGTGT
>NW_025937233.1:0-12787 GCF_000764305.2 Hyalella azteca | reverse complement strand
CTGCTGAAATCTTTGAATATAGTTTCTACTTGAGTTGTGCTGCAGTTACATGCATAGTCTCATCTTAAAGCTGACATTCTGAGCTTTCCAACGATACTACTGCGATCCATGTACGGCAATATTGACGCAGACAGCCGGGCTTTAATTGGGGGCGGGGGGTGGAGTTCCTTCACTAAACAGACCTAAGAAAATTACAGCGGCAAGACTACATATCTTGGTGTATCTGGCATCTGAGCTCAGTTACCCTCCTAACATTGTACGTAGAGGTGCGCTACAAGTTGCTGCTAGCATCCTTGAGTGGATAAAGCTACAGAAGCCTGTAGTTTGGTATCCATGCTACATTGAGTGCCTATTTCGAGGCGCACGGGACTTTGTCGCGCCGTCCTGAAAAGTTGGAAAAGTTCAACTTACTGTCACATAAAACCTATCTCCTCCTACAGTTTTAAAGCTACAGCAATGAGACATATACCATTCGATTCGTTAAGACCATACCTATAGACTCTGTAATCATTTTTTTGAATTTCAGTCTGGTTCGTTTTTTATATTTGGGAGAAGGGGGGGGAGGGGGGAAAAAGGGGAAAATGGGATAAAACGCGCATAAAAAAAATCTAAGGGGAAAATGAAAAAAATGATCACAGAGTCTATAGGTATGGTCTTTACGAATAGAATGATACGTGTCTCGATGTTGTAGGATGATATTTGTAGGAGGAGATAGATTTTCTAAAGTACCCCTTTTTAGCCGTTTTCTATGAATTTCACGTTTTCTATCAATTTTTTAGAAAAATTCATATGAGCAAAATGTTCTTATTTTTACATTTTACGCATGTATGTGAAGTTTCATGATGATCGGATAATAACTGCAGAAGTTTTTCCGGAGGGTAGCCGGTCCCCTAACGAGAAAAGTTATAAAACAAGTGACAGAAAATTAATTTAAATTAGATATCTCGTATCTCATTAGATACGATTCTTGAAATGAATGAATGGAGAATCCAAGTAATCGGATGAAAAACACTGGGAAATGACGGAAATTTTACGGGTTACATTCCTAAATCTACCTAATTGATCGTTTGATCACAAATTGCTTAAAGAGATACTCAGCAATTTCTTCAGGGTTCATAAATTATACCCAAACATATATGTTAGCGATACAAAATTCGCTCCCTTTTGGGCAATAGTTTGATGTTATTATAATACGAAATATTCCAGTGCGTTTTGCGTATTCGAAGGCTGCAAGTGCGCTGCTGTTCAAACTGATAATCACTTCTCCGTTACCATTCCGATGGAGATGTTTGGTAACATTTCGATAAACTCATTGCCTTGTAACCATCTACGTGGAAAAATATGTTCAGACTGTACGCATCATTAACATTAAAACTGCCACCAATATAAAAACTATCACATTTGCTGCGATGAAACGACCATGAGACGGAAAAATACTTCAGTTGTTTATAAAATTTCATTTCATTTCGATTAATTTGATTTTTGTATTCATTAGTTATGAATGTATTACAAAACTTTCCGAGTTGCCCTTGCAGCTAAAAGTCTAACAAATTTGGAGTGCATGATGAGTGCATCCCTCAGTGAGGCGGCGTTTTGGCTCATGAACGGCGCAGTGAGACGAATAGCGTCGCCTTCTGACTTCGTCTCAGTGAGCGCGCCTCAACAAGGGCTCGGGCTTCGGTCCTGCAATAGGCAATCATCGGATCATGTCATGCAGGGCGCCTTCCCTAACTGCCTGGGAGTGAAAATAGTTCAGTTTGGGATACAATTGCCGGTCGAAGCACTTTTTCGGATCAAAGTTTTCAGTAGATATGCATAGGAAACAACTGTCTCCCGATTGCATGGCTGGCGTTGGCAGTTATGTAGTTTATTTATTTTTGAGCCCTCTGGGCTTGGTATTGGCTGTGTATGAGTGCTTATATATGATGAAGCTGTTCTGGGTACACGCTTGTACGAGAAGCAAATTAGTAACGGATAAAATAACTGAGTTGGAGACTCAAACGACCGCTCTGTTAATGATCATCTTAGCATGGCTAACAATCAGTGCAGCATGACTTACGGTCGCCGTAACATGAGTAACAATCAATGTAGCATAACTCACGGTCACCGCATAATCATGTGATTCGCGATGACTGAGGAAGGAATGCCGTATGATGGCTTACCATCATATGGCAGTCGCCGTATGATGGCTTACCATGACCGTAGCAAGACTTATGATCGATGTAGCGCGATGATGAGAAGCTCTAAGGAAACTTTTTTTAAGAATTCTGAAATTATTTTTTAAGAATTCTTGTGTTTTGAATAATAAATAACTGGCGTCTTCACGACTATCCGAAGATCAGGCTGCGGTGCGACTGTTTGTATGATATGAATTATAATTCTTTTTTAATCTTGGCCTACATGCCAATTATAACCTACAGGCATTCATAGTCTATTCAAAGACCAATAATTAGTCTCTCTACGGGAGAGTGAGTCCAAACAAGCGTTGCGTTAGTTGCCATAGTGAAGGACCAGCGTATACAGATAACCTCGCTAGACCACGGACAGCCGTCCACTGAGTGCGGCGCTTGTGTTGCATGAGGCAGGGCGCCTGTTCGTATCAAATAAATTCACTTGATCCAGTTTGATTCATTTCCGAGCTCGTAATTTCCTCACTGTGCGGGTAACGTACGGCAGTTACCCCACAACGTAACAACATTTTTAGTTCGTGCCAAACTACTGCCCATAATACTAATACAAGTTTCAGTTGCACATTTATCTGCTATGTCGTTTATTATAAAATACTTATTAGAAAATACTGCCAGTGTACGCACAACATCAAATTTCTAGAAAACACTCCTTTCTCGAGTGCATAAATTTCACGCGTATATATTTCAAAGATCTGTAATATAATTAGTTCAAGCCAGAATCGGAGTAAAAACAGACAACATATTGTGGATTCGAAGGAGCCATCAAGCAGGCGATATATCTTTAACTCTATCTTGTTTAATTTTTTTATTGCAATTGCAGAGTGTGCTGGCGCTAAATACATAGACACACAGCCACTTGCTTCTCCGCGTAGTCAAGATACAGAACTGTGCTACCCAATTCTGTTCATTACATATGGGAGTGAAAATAGTTCAGTTTGGGATACAATTGCCTCTATTGGCTCCATATCTGCCTATGTATTCAGTAGTCGTGCATGTAAACGCACGTTTGTCGCTCCATGTTGCAAGTTTTAAGTTTCTGTATGGCATAATATTTATGAAACCCCGCGCTACGAAGCGCTTAGGGTTACTAAGTCGCAAAACGGAGCGTAATAAGTTGCTGCCTGCGTGCTTCGGGTACGCATAGTAGCCGACGACGAACTGGAATTGATTGAGAAGGCAGTTTTGGGCATCGCTGCTGCCCTATATCGGCAGCACCGGCTTGATGAGGCGCCTTTGTCCGACAGCCGCGGACATTTCAATCGCTCTGTCCTGAAGAAGCATTCGATGTTCAAATATTTGTTAAAACGAAGCATATTTCCCTTTGCTAAAATCATTGAATAACTCGGCCAAACTAACCTCGTGAGGTCGAATGTTTATGCCGGCGATTGTGCTCCACTGGCGACTCAGCCAATTATATCATAGCGATAACTTGGTGAATGATATTCCTTATGGGAATGCATCTCAGTGCTTCGAAATGCTTTGAATTTTTTCTTATACAAACTGCTTGCGCATAAATAACTCTTGAACCACATTCAGTTGTAATTGAACGGAGTTAGCTTAAGTGTATTTATATGTTATATTATCGTGGAATAATATATTATATAAAATGGCAGATGCGTCTCATGAGGGAAGTATGTTTCTGATCTATATATTTTAGTTTTTCTATTGGCATTAATATTTTGAAAGTAAACTTTTCTACACAAAGAAAATTGAAAGAAATCAAAGACTCTTTTTTCCCGAGTATTTCAAGGTGATGAATATTGGAGCAACGAGTTAGGGGTTCGTAACTTGCATGTGCTCGTGAAAGTTTAGGGAGAAATCGATAAGGTGGCTGGGTTGTTAATTAAGAATCGTGTAGAACTCCATGTGGTATAATAAAAGCTGACACCGCAGAATTATATTGAGAAGGTTGTAGGGCGAAAAAGTATAATCATCCATAACTACTGAAATCTTAGTCATTATGGTCATGGAAAAACCCGGAAAGAACGAGGATATTCCACTCAAACGAAAATATTTCGCTAATAATTATTCTTCGCGAAATTAAAAACGTTTCTTGGCCTCATGGGAATAAGTAGTGAATATTTCACCAATCGGCAACACACCAGACTCCGACATATCATCATCACCTGTCAGGTGAAAATGTTGATACCATTCGTCCCGGGATATTTCCTTATTGAAGTCTTCCTTGTTGAAAGATAATCTCCTTCTCACGCGATACGTTCATAAACATTTCCTTGTATTAGCCTTTTTGTTTATCAAGTCACGCCCTTGGTGACGTCAAATAGCGAAGCTATATGAGCTCTGCCCAGACCCGGAAACCTCAGTTTTGGGCCGAGAACAGTCGTGTGTAAGCCATTACTCCTACCAATGTTAAAGGATAGTAAAGTCAACTGGATAGGATAGTAAAGCCAAAATACTGCAGAATAATCATTTTACCTCTCATACAGTACAGCTCGTATATGTTAATATATAAATAATTACTGAAAACAGTTCATGTTGTTAGTTACCCAGAAATTTGAAGAGAAACATCATTTAACACTCTCTACTATAAATGTGTTAAATTATCCTTGTCAAGTTTCGGTGACCACACGGTGTTTCTGAACTCTAGATTCGGGCGCGCAGCAGCGACCAACAATTAACAGCTTCATCGCTTCTGCATTCAAGAACACGTAGGAGCGTCTGATCTGTCCAAGAAGTTTATTGGATTTATTAGCTTGCGTGTCAATATGCTAGAAAATTTCAGCTCCTTATCGACATAGACTCCCAAATCTTTTGTATAGGTTCTAGATAATGTCCTAATAATACAATAAGGGTGAATAAAAATGCATGAATTCTTAATTAGTACGGTGAGTTAGCCACGGTGAGGTATTATTACAGAAATGGGTTAGATATAAGATATATTAACGAGTGGGTCCTCTGTATGCAATTCTGACCAAGGGTTATACGCCTCCATTTGATTTGTTAGACAATCGCCGCCTCGTGAGGCGCCTGTGTCGGACTGGTGCCTTCGTCGTGCATTTTGTTTCAATTTGTTTATCTCGAAATTTGATCCCCAATTTCAATTTCGGCTCAAAATATGGAGGTCGGAGGCGTCATACCACGTGACATTTGGGATTCTGTAGTAGTTCCGTGAAGAGGCAGGGTGGATAGGGTTGCCTAGTGGTTACAACTAGAATTGTGAAGAGAGGCAGTTAAGCACAGCAAAATTGGAGCAGCGAGTTACGTGTTCGAGATCAAAACGAGCTATCAAAATTCTGCGATGTTAAGGAATGGTGACTGGCCTACGGCCCAATGTACGATAATATCGCGATTACTCTCTTAAACTTTTTGGCAGGACGCCACGTTAGCCACGGTGAGGTATTATTACAGGAATCGACTAGGTAGCATTATCGACACTATCGCGATAGACACGATTGCCGGAGTCGTATAACCCTCTATATGGCTGATGGCGGTGGACAACCTGACAGAAGCGGCGATTGCCTATTAAATGAAAAGAAGTCAATTGACTTCTTGGATTCCTACCTCAATGTAGAGAACTGACCGATCATTAGTTCGTCTCCTACTGTAGTGGCAAGTTAACCATCTTCGCGTAAAAAAGGGAAGGGTGCATTCATTATAGCAAATTTTTTTACTTTCACTTCCAACTAGAAATTTTTTCAGCCACAAATTCATAACTACTAAACACTTTTCTGATGTCGAGGTTCCCTGCAAATAATTGTATCCCAGACTGAACTATTCTCACCCCCGTCTCACAAATATCGCGCAGCTCAGTTCAGTATCATGGATGCGCGGACAATATTGTAGATTCATTCAATGAAAAATGAAATGCAGTTAATTTTTACACGTATTCTATCCACTATGACATGGAAATAGAAATTCGAGTTATCAGTGAAAAGGAAAATTCTACATGAGGTCTTCGGATTCAGCGATTGCAATGAGATTTGAGCGTAAAAATGTAACGGTATTTGCTTTTTCTTATCAAGGGAAGAAAGGAAAATGATTTTCCAATAAAACTTTCCTTAAAAACAAGCTGCAGCTGACACAATATATTTTTGAATAGCTTGCATACATCTTCTAAACACCAATACAATCGTTTAAAAAGTTTGCTGCTTGGCAAGGGATTATTCCATGTTATCTTCAACTAAATCACCATTATTTGACAACATTAATGATAAATATGAAGCGCTTGTGTTTGACTCACAAAACATATTTCCTACACAGCAGATCGTGGAAGTTTACTTTTTACGTATGGGAAGAAAAAAAAACGTGAATGTAACTGTCACCATTCATACCGCAGAACTAAGGGTAGTCAGACCTTAATTTCCGCTCATTGAAGAATTGGTTGATTTGCTTGAATACTCATGCTTGAATAGCAAGAATTAATTGTAAATTCTTCAGCAGTTGTGGTCGCTGTGAGCGGAACTAGCAGCGAAATGTTCCTCCTATAACAAAAATTCACCAAATACTAGCGGACAAACTATTACTTAATTTAGGTAGAGTCAGAATAAGAGAACACTGGAAGAGAACTCTGCTGAAAATGAAATATATTCAACAATTAGTAGAAAATTTTGGTGAAATCTATATCAATTATATTCTACCAGGATTTGGAATTTGGTCAGTTTCCTTTTGGCTCAGCTCTCTGAACGTTGACGCTTGCAACGGAACTTCATTCGAGGAAGAAATTAGGAATTTTAAATCATTCAAGGAAGTTACAGATTCTCCAGACTCGTGTAAAGAGGAAACTCATTTGAAAATGGAATTAAAAACTCATTAACCAAGCTGTGAGTTTGTCAACCGATGCAAGAAACTTGTTAAAGCTGTGAAAGATTAACTATGATATTAATATATTGTAGATAACTCAGTTGCTGAGCATCGAAAATGGAGTTGTCAGGTGATGGCAATTATGGTTTGTGAGGTATAAAGAAGCTATTGCCCGCTGTGAAAATATGATTGGTAAGCTGCTGCTAGTTTTTGCGAAATTATATTACAAAAGTTATTCACACTTTGTATATTCAGAAGTTTTTAAATTGTTTTACCGTTCTCATGTCTCACCGCTTACGGTAGCTTCGATGACCTTATATAGGCGGTTGCACATTACTGATAACTAGTTGACTTATTCTATTAACGTTTACCAGTGGATAGTTGCTACATACGACTACAATATACCTGCTGTACATTTATCAATGAATAAATCTATCATTTCGCTCATAAAGTCATAAAACGTAACTCAGCTGGACGATGTTGTAATGGGCGATGATGAGAATAGTTCAGTTTAGGATGAAATTGCTTGCAAAGACCCTTCATCAGACCGTAGTGTTCAGTAGTTATGGGTCGGTTGCGACTTCAACCTCGATGCGTAGCGTTTTCGGTTTTTAAAAATTCTTCGAATTATTTTTTAATTTCTCCTCGCCTACGAGCTAAATTGCATGATATTCATAATTACTGATTATTTCAGTTAAATAAGAGTTTCGAAAGCAATTTTATCACAGACTGAACTATTCTCACCGCTGTCGTCACAAATATTATTGTGCAGTTCAGTTCAGTATCACGACTACGCGGACAGAACAGAAGGCTGCGAGTTTGTCTATGTGTTTAGTGCTAACCCATTCAGCAATTTCATATACAAGTAAGCGAGTTATCTTTGAAGAGTTATGGCCTACTAGATGTCATCCCCGAATACACTGAATGTAGGAAGATTTTTTGTATGGTAATGACGTGAGAGGAAAAGATGGAATAGCGGATGAATAATTATGAAAGGTATATCCTGTAAGAGTTATTCGTAGCATTCTGAATATATTTTTACAGTCTGGAACTGACGTCATATTTTCACAGTCGTCATGCGTTGAAAAACTCGCAGCCTGGAAAATGAACTCCCTATAATGTTTTTGAATATTAGTAAACTTTATTACAGAGTGTAAAAATGGGTGCAATGCAATTGTCCTGAATAATAATTATCCGACTCTTCTGGTCTCTGATGTTTTCAGATGGTGAATTTGTAGAATTTAATTCTCACCATGAATGTAACTCGGTCGCGACCTCTACATTATAATAATAGTGATGATTCTCATAGTCAACTGTCGTATCGGTTGAGTTGAGCTTTAAATGAAGCTAAAAGTAACATGAATGATAATTCAATACACACACGCCTTCGTATTCTAAATTCATTGAACGACACACTCAAAGAAATAAGTGAGGCTCTATTCTGGTGGACTCTATGTATTATTACATAGATTCCACCATTAAGTGTATCTCCTTTGTGTAGAAATGTTTCTTTCCAAAAATTTAATGCCAATAGAAATGCTAAAATACATGAATCAGAAACTTACTTCCGTCATGAGACGCATCTGCCATGTTATTTATTGTATTGTTCTGTGATAATATATAAAATACACTAAAGCTACCTCTGTTCAATAACAACTGTTGAATTGGTTCAAGAATTATTTATGCGCGATTAGTTTGTAGAAGAAAAAGTTCAAAGAATTTCGAAGCACTGAGATGCATTCCCATAAGGAATATCATTCACCAAGTTATCGCTATGATATAATTGGCTGAGTCGCCAGTGGAGCACAATCGCCGGCATAAACATTCGACCTCACGAGGTTAGTTTGGCCGAGTTATTCAATGATTTTAGCAAAGGGAAATATGCTTCGTTTTAACAAATATTTGAACATCGAATGCTTCTTCATGACCGAGCGATTGAAATGTCCTCGGCTGTCGGACAAAGGCGCCTCATCAAGCCGCTGTTGCCGATATAGGGCAGCAGCGATGCCCAAACTTTGCCATGCAAATCAATTCGAGTTTCGTCGCCAGATATTGTGAGATCCCGAAGCTCGTAGGCAGGCATTACTGAGGGTAAGGCTTCATTATCCCGCTAAGGTAAGGCTTCATTACTACAAGCCTACAAGCGTAATTAACGATGTCGCTGCGATGCTGATTATAACCTGTATGCTATTTAGAGCTCGAAATCCAGCTAAACAAACCTGTTGCACCGCAGTGAAAACCTTTGAAAAAAAATTGCCAAATCTCCAAGAACGAACCTGAAAGCCATTTTTTGTATGCCAGTTCGAAGTGTAGGACAAAAAACGGTATTTCTGAACATAAAGTAATTCTACACCCCGATGATACAAGGTTTAATACCCTACTTGCGCCATAGTAACATAGTAACCTAAGACGCTTCGCAGCGCTAGGTTTCAAAAATATTAGAAATGGCATAAAAAGGACGCAGATAATTTATGTAATCAGCGTTGCGACATATGCATAATTACTGAATACTTTGGCAAGCGAGGAGCTCCTACAAGAAATTGTATCCTAATTGTATCCTAACTATTCTCACCCTTCTCCCCGCCCGCGACAAACACTATATTACGCATATCAGTTCAGTACCATTACTACGAGAACATAATAAAAGGTAGAGAGTTTGTCAATGTATTTAATGCTAACTTACTCTGGAATTAAAAAAATATCTAGTTATTATTAAAAATAGATATTGGTTGCTTGATGTCTCCTTCCAGCCCACCCGATGTAGTAAAATTTCTAGTGCAACAATGCATGTATCCATTAAGTTTTCTTCAGTACAAAAAGTAATGAAAGACTTCTTTCATATTATTATTCAGCAACATTAATAACACCCGCATGTTCAAGTGAGCAATAAAAATAAATGATGACATGCGATGAGGATTTGAATTTTTATAAAAGAAAAAACTTGGGTGTAAAATAATCGAGTACCTTTCAGGTTAAATTTCCTGGGTTGAATTTCCTAAAATACACATGAAAGTTGGATATATTTCTGTCCCGGCGTTAAAGCATGGGAATATTAAATAATATAATAATCAATATGTATCTGATGATTATTTTTGTTACTGATTCTTAAACGATAAAACGCTCGAGAAACAAAACGACATCAGTCCAGTGCTGAAATAATAATCATTAGCGAAGCAAATATCCTATTTCAGTTTGTGCTTCTTCATGACGGGAAGATAAGAATATCAGCGGCTTCTTGGATACGGCGCCTCGTGACGTAATTTATTAATGGGAGATAGCACTAGCGATGCCTACTTTATTATAGTCGAATGCTTTCAATGCCAGATGAAATCTACAAATTACTGATCATAGGCTGCAGAATCAGCGTCTTTTTCTATGCCAATAACAAGAAGCGGAGGAGTCAAACAGCGTGTAAATATGCAATGATTAATCAGAATTTACCCAAGTATTCAGTAGATTTAACTAACTAAGTGAAAAGAATAACTGATAATTTCGGACATGTTCGATATCTTGAAAAGGTACTTCATCCTAAACTGAAATATTCCTACATCTCACAGAGGCTGCTCAAGCAAACATAACAGCCGTCGCCCAAACAAGCCTTGTAGCATATTCTTTCTATAAACATGCTTATTTAATTTCGCTCAATATATAAAGTATCTTAAAAATATGAGAGAGTTATCATTTATACACTTTGCTACTGAGTACTTCAGTCAGAATCTGTGGTTCGATTCATAATTTCAGTATAAACTAAACTATTCTCACCTGTCGAATAGGCAACAACAACCAACAAAAACTAATTACATGACACACACTCCAGTAATCTATCTCAGATTACTGTATATTGTGAGAGTCGTTAGTTTTATAAAATATTATTCACTAACCTATAAATTATCTTATTTCGTGCAACGCTATTGGCCATCTTCGCAACACATTTTCATGGTGTATGGCATTTTATGAATAAAAATTATCAGAAATATCTGTGAAATTATCATCTCATGCTGGTGCAACCACGCTTTTTAAAATATTACTGATAGCTTATTTCTCATGATATTCAACTGTGTAAGAATAATTTAGCTTGCGATACAATTATTCGTGATGCTATGAAGGTGAACCAAGTTTTCAGTAGTTATGAATGATAATCACTCTTCGCACATGTTAAATTTATAGTTGAAAAATTTAGTTGGAAGTTGTAGGTGAAGTAATGTAATACTTAATGATGTAGCCATACTCTTCTATGGTGTTGGGTGTGTGATCTAACAGCCCTGCCTCTGCCCGGCTTAGCAACGCCAGGATGCGTAGGACAGCGCAGACGCAATGAAAGCATCGTTATGGTAATATTTAATCTCACTTATTTCTTTGAGTGTATCGTTCAACGAATTTAGAAGACGAAGGCGGGTACGTAACCTCGACGTTCGTGGACCGCGCCATGAGTAAAACTTTATGCCTCGAATTCGTCTTGCAGGATTAGGTAAAACATAATTTAATTCTAAGGCGTCAGCTTTTATTAGACCATATTGACTTTTATACGATTCTTAACAACCCGGCCACCTCATCGATTTCTCCCTAAACTTTCACGAGCGCATGCAAGTTTCGAACCCCCAACTCGCTGCTCCAATCTTCATCACCTTAAACTACTTGGCAAAAATGAGCTATTATTGACCTAAAGTTACAAAAAACTCATTATGCTTTTATGAATAATGCGGTCATTGACCGCTTTGCTTGCAATTTTCCGTTAATGGTTTTCGTGACCCTAGAAAGAAATATGGTGTGCGAAATATGTTACTAATTCACTCGTTGGCATCCCCGCGGCTCGTTGCCACGTGTGCGACGATGTGTTTGTTAGGAGCGAGTCTGTAGGGAAACAAGAGAAAAATGTATGAGTCCACCAAAAAGTTCAATTTTGTTTAAAAATTCTTTCTAAAAATTTAATGCCAATAGAAATACTAAAATATATAAATCAGAAACTTACTTCCCTCATGAGACGCATCTGCCATGTTATAAAATATATTGTTCTGCGATAATATAACATATAAAATACACTACAGCTACCGCCGTTCAATAACAACTGTTGAATGTGGTTCAAGAATTATTTATGCGCTATAAGTTTGCAGAAGAAACAATCCAAAGAATTTCGAAGCACTGACATGCATTCTCATAAGGAATATCATTCACCAAGTTATCGCTATGATATAATTGGCTGATATTACTATAAACAGGTATCGCCTGCTTGATGTCTCCTTCTATCTCACGCGATGTAGAAAATTTTTAGCGCGACAATGCATGTATCCAATAAGATTTCTACAGTCTGAAAAGTCACGAAAGACTTCCTACATATTATTAATCAGTAAGATGAATAACACCCGCATTTTCAAGTGATTAATATAATTAAATGATGACGTGCGATGAAGGCTTTAATTTTTATGAGGAGAGCAAAATATATTTCTGTCATTGCTCTCATTTGTGTGTAGTCGATGATTATTCCTGTTACGGATAATTAAACGATCGAGGAGTGTACAATCCAGAGCTGAAATAACAATCATTAGCGAAGCAAATATCCCATTTCGGTTTTTTATTCTTCATGACCGGAAGATAATATCAGCGGCTTCTTGGATACGGCGCCTCCTGAGCTAACTACTTTATCGCATCCTACCTTAAGGCCCAAGCGATGCCTACCTTATTTTGTTCTATACTTCTTATACCAAATTTCAACGCCACTGATCACTGATCTCGCGCCACAGAACCGGAGTCTCTTTTTGTGCCAATGAGTACCAGAAGAGCCATGTGGCGGAAAGAATTGCAATAATTCGTCAGAGGAAGCTAGCGTCTTCAAGAAAAAT
>NW_025937232.1:0-455 GCF_000764305.2 Hyalella azteca | reverse complement strand
GTATTTGAAACCAGTGTGGAATTCCAGAGGGGTAATATATTAACTGGTAAACATAGCAAATCAGAAAGCTGGACCCAAAAATCTGGAACGTCTAGCACACTTCCATTTTCAGTCCATCATCATCACTGATGAGTCTCTGCAAGATGCCACAGCTGTTTCATTGAAAAAAAAACAGTGCTTGCATCATCTCAGTAACAAGAATCCAATCAACGCTTGAACGCGTCCAACGTAACAGTCACAAGAATCCAATCAATGCTTGAGCACTGTTGCGGTCCGGTCAACAGGGGTTCACAAAAGCTATGTGAAGATTAACTCAATCACCCCAAGATGTAATACTCATATAAGCCTTTCCTCCAACCATGAGAACAAATTTGGGCAATGAAACAAATTGTTCCCAAACAACAGTATACTTAGAACTAAGGACCTAAACTATAACAGCTGGTATTGGATCTTCC